>NC_082696.1:31671356-31971356 GCF_949987515.2 Delphinus delphis
TCAGCATTAAGAGTTTAGTCGTAGTTATTCATGTTTCTCCATGAAAATAAGACTTTTTGAAAGCTTGATAAGGTTAGTTTTATTGATTATTATTAGCAGTTAGGGGGAAAGCTTTTCTAATAGACCCAAAATTCAGGGCTTAAAGAAGAGGGAGGTTTACTTCTCCCTCAGGCATCACCCTAAAACCCACATTCCAGGCCGCAGGCAGCTCTCCCACAGGGGATATTGGAACTCCTGTGCCTTTCGCGTTGAGGTTCTACTCTACCCTTTCCTAGGAGACAACGGTGCACTGTTAGTTGTCAGGACTGGGTCACAGATATATCTGGACTCCAGCCAGTAGGAAGGAGGACAGGACTTTGGAGATACATGCCCACTCTCTGGCCCAGAAAAGGCCCAGATCATCTCCACCTGCATTCCACTGGTGGGAATTCAGTCACATAGCTACACCCTCTGCAAGGAAGTCTAGGAAATGTAGTTTAGCCATGTGTCTGAATAGACTTCTTTTTGTTGAGAATGACTGTAGAGAATAGATTATGGTGGATACCTAGAAATCTCTGTTTTATAAACACATTATTTTCTTGAGGGCCTATTTTGTGTTGATGTCTGGCCACATTCAGATTTTTTTTGTGTGTGTGCAGATAACTGTCAGACATGATATGTGTTATGACATTAAAATTTTGAGAACTGCTGCTATAAGATCATCCAGTTGCTTTTTTCCTGACCCTATGTATAAGGCCCCGATAATAACTGATTTAGATTCATGGCTAAAATTACCTATTTGGGAAATTGTGCAGCACAGAGGACAAGGATGTCATCATTTAATAAGATGGGTCCTCATTGTCGACTGACACATCAACCTACGTTACAAGACAGCCTCCCGTGAATTCTTCCAGTGAGAACTGGTTCACTCCTGAGCAAGCTGATGATGGAGTATCAGGATGGGAAGTGCCGCGGGTCAGACCCTGGGTGACCACAGGTGGCATTCTGTGTGCTTGCCAGCTTCCCTCTTGATTCTTTCCCCCTCTTTCCCTCTCAGCTTCCGATAGCCAATGACTGTAAGCACTGAAGTCATTCTTTTATTTGGGAGATATCCCCCCTCGTTTAAGCAACTCTTCACAAGCCATTCAAGTGTAAAGAATTTCACATATGAGGCCCTGCTGTTTTGACCTTGCAGACTAAAGAAATCATCTACGTTGTCATGATTGCACAGTGGGTCTGTACTTAATGTTCCTGATATCATATCTTCCCTTTCTTCTCTTTCTTTTTCCAAAGCCATAACGTTTTAACATGGAAATATAGACCCAGCAAGTAGAACCTTTTCTGAGCTCCACGAGATAGGTGAGAGCATATAAAATTTCAGGCGTTGTGTAACGGGAGCCCATCCCCCGTTGAGTGCAGCTGGCAGGTGATGTGTTTTATGATGGCAGGTTGCATCCAATTGCAGTGTTTAAAATACGCAAATGTGTGACTTCCTTTTTTAAAGCTTCACTATTGTCTCTGTGTGCTTTTCTCCCTCTCCCACTCTCAAGGACACATAGGTTTACATCTAATTTGCTTCTGCCCTATTACTGTCCCATTATATTTATGCAAATGCTAATCCTTAATTATTGTTCATGCTACTGTTTTCTGAAGTTAAATCACCACTTCTCGGGTGTGTCACAGGGAAGTCCCAGAAGACTGTTTGTTCTTCTCCAAGAAACCTTGTTCGAACACCCATCTTTGATATCTTCTGTTATTAAGTGCGTTACCAGGACGGGCCCTGGCTTCTTCATGCTCATAATCTCAGAGAGACCAAACCTGAATGCCAAAAGATAGAAAGAAAATGCAGATAGCGGTACCCAACCTGAGTCACGTGGCTTAAGTAAGCCATCTGCTAACGTGAGCACAAAGACTTAAGTCACAGTGTGAGGTGGCAAGTCACTCAGGAAGGAGATGTTTTAGAAGCTGAATCCATCCATCAATTTAAAAAGATAAATTTAAATTCTAAACTTCTTAACTTGGTGTACACACTGATGTTGGTCAGTTGCCATCTGTCCTTTCAGCCTTATTGCTGTGGCATGCCCTCTGCCATCCTGTCTCCCATACTCTTTGTCTCTGTGCTTGGCACACATTGTGGGCACTCAATAAATATTTGTTGAATGGATGAGTTAATTTGTGTTCGTTCCTTTGTGCCTTTCCTCAGCCTGGCATGTTTCTCTCCCTGCCCCTCTCCATCTGGTTGACTCTTAACTGTGAAGCCTTTGCTCAGGCTGTGTTCCTGATGACTTTTCTCCTTACCCGGGAGGGGCTGGGAGTCAATGCCCCTTCTCATTGCTCCTATAATTTTTACCTGGTTTGCATTTATCACATCATTCCATAACTGTTTATTCACATATTTGTTTGCTTCACCAGCTTGTGAGCTCCTCAAGGGCAAAGATGGGATTTGAATGTCATTGGATATCCAGTGCCTAGTCGGATGCCTGGACTTTGTCAGTGAGTGAACTTCTCAACCCACAATAAAACGAAACTGTGGAAGAGACCAGAATATTCTTTGTAGTTAGTAAGGTCATTCTCTTTCCAGTATATAAATTTGCTTGGGAAATTTAATGGCCACAAAGATTTCTAAGTGGATATGAATCAAACCCAAGGGAACTGGATAGATTTTATGGATATTTTCATTACATTTGATGAGTCATGCTTCTCTTTCCAAAGTAGAATATTGAACCTGTCAAGCAGAACTAAATACTCACGTCCATCAGCGCAACTTTCCCCTGAAGAGTGCTAGACACTTACTGGTGGATTCTTAACTTTCCAAAACCCCTTTGCCTAATAAGAATGGACATTTATTATTTGTGGCTGCCCCCAAACCTACACTTTGGGAATTTCCCACATTATGAGTTTTGACTGCTAAAGGTTAAAAAGAAAAGCCATGAAAAACACCCTAACCTAGATTCCTTTGCAGCTTGGGACAGGCATGGGAGTTAAGTTCCACTAATCAGACCACATGCATCTAGGCTGGGATTTGGAAGTAAGCAGCGTGAAAAGGCATTCCTGCACAGGAAACGTGCCTAGTTAGTGTGGTGGGCAAGGCATGTGGTTCATCTGGTACCCAGTCCCAAGTGTTGTCTGTGAGTCGTGAGGGGGCTGTGGTGTGCTTGCTCCTGCATCTGGGATGGTATTCATCCAAGATGCTTGGCCCTTTAGCCCACCAGGGATTTCTACGAGTGACTTAATATCATTTAATTATTTCCTGCGTAGACTAGCCAGGATAGATTTTGTTGTTCCACAACCAGCATTCCTATCCAACACTCTCGTAATGTTTCTGTAATTTTAATAGTTATTTAATAGCAAGACAAATGTTGCTTTATAATCATTCCCGTGAAGGCTTCTGCTCATCCTTGAAGTCACGTGGAGACTATTTCATTTATGACCTTGCCTGTTTCTCTTAATTTCTGTTGCTTCTCTCATTGACCATTCATTTAAAAAAACAACAACAAAAAAAAAGCAAGATAAAGCAAAGCAAAATAAAACAAAGACCCATTTAATCAGAATAGAATAGTAGAAGGAATGGGATCTACAGACACAAAGAACTAAGTTTAAGTCCTGGCTCTGCTACTTACTTGTCCTGTGACCTTGGACATTTTCTTAACCTTCCCGGGACTTCTTTAGAAGAGGTCGAATCACTATTTATCCTGAAGGGTTGTTGCTGAAGTGAAATGAGACAATGTATACATTTAGTGTTTGCTACACTGACAGCCACTAAATAGGAACTCTTTACAAGAGTACTCTGGACAGTCTTTTTTTTTTTTTTTTTGCGTTATTTGGGCCTCTCACTGCTATGGCCTCTCCCGTTGCGGAGCACAGGCGGCTCCGGACGCGCAGGCTCAGTGGCCATGACTCATGGGCCCAGCCGCTCCGCGGCATGTGGGATCTTCCCGGACCGGCATGTGGGATCTTCCCGGACCGGGGCATGAACCCGTGTCCCCTGCTTCGGTAGCGCAACCACTGCACCACCAGGGAAGCCCCATCTGGACAGTCTTGATTGACTTTGAAAGACATCCAGGAAGGCCAAACTTGTTTCTCTATTAGGCCAAGTTCCTCTGAATTTATGACTCTTCCCTAGTGAAGCTATTGCCTACTGAGTTAATTTTCAAATTCTTACCATGGAATTCAAAATCTTCTTTTGCCCGGTCCTGTCTTGTCGCTGTAGCCTTATTCCTTACAATCTGTTTGCAGGAGCCTTTGGCATTAATCAGCCCAGTTCACCCTTCCCACCCACCATGTGTGCATTCCCACTGCTCCCCACACTTTGTTATCCCTGCTCAGGCTGACCCCCTTTCTTGGACTTGCCCTTTCCTTCCTCTCTGCCAAGCCAAGTCCAACCCCTCTGGTGTAGCCTAACTCAAGTCCTTCCCTGAAAAAATACTCCGATTTCCCCCCATATTGATCAATTTTGACATTGACTGGTTATATTGAGTATTTTAACTGTTAAAAAATAATGTATTTATAAGTGATCATTTAGAGGGTCTACTAGCGATACTACCAATGTCAGTATTGTAGTTGTAAAGGTCAAATGAGAAGATGCACAGGTTTATTTTTTTCAAGTGACAGTGTGATTATTACAAGCATGAAAATTATTTCACATTCGTAATCTTTTTATGATAGCCTATCCTTTCTTGGACAGTAAATTACCTCCTATTAGGATTAACTTCACACTCTACGTTATGAAAGCAGAGCATATACATCAAGAGTCACTGCCAGCACTAAGTGGAGATTGTTACAGACAAATAAGACGCACTAGAATCTATAACAGGCAACAGCTTTCAAACTTTTGGATGAAAAACTGAATTACAAACTTTATTTGTAGAGATTGGTAACATATATGACACATCATTCTCTGGGTGATTCAGACTCAATGGGGACCTCTTTTGGTTGGGTGATTTTCAGTTTCCGAATGGTAATTATAAACTCTGATGGTCTGAGTCATATAATTATTTCATATTCTTTCAGAAAGGGTTTCAGCACTTCTGTGTCAAATGTTTATTTTGTTCAAGCCTGTTTTCTTAAGGAATCTTTTCCACTGAGATATCTAAGCTAATTGGCAAATTGATTCAACGGAGAAAGTTTGCTTTATAACCAGAATTTTCAAAGTTGAAAAAGAAATCGTACACCCACATTATTGTTCTTATTTCACTTTCAGCATGGAAATGAACAACTCTCCCTAGGAAATTAAGATGAAATTAGTTTAACTTTTACACTTCAATTTAAAATAAAAACCTGAATTAGCAGACAATGCAGTTTACATCGATCTTTTCCTCATGATGATCAGATGCCTAGTGAAGTCTTTATTAGGCATCACTAATGTTAGCTAGCTTCAGGTGGTATAATTCACATATATTACTTATTCAAGGAACTGGTTGCAAAACAGCGTCCCTGAGGGGAACGGTTCCAGCCTGGCTTATTCCTTTTTCATAATACTAGCTTCTGTTTCTATGGCAACTGCACATCCTGGTTTGCTGTTTGCATAAGATGTCTTTAGATTTATTGAAATAGATTCAAATAGTTAAAACTAATAGTAGCATTCTGCTGTGAGTATAATATCATATAGAGATTTTCACAGTAGAGTTAATAAATCAAACCTTATTATGGGAAACTATGCTGCTATAAAGTGCCAGTTACAAGTAGAGATTATGTTCTTGAATTTCTGTCCATTTCTCAAATACTAACCCTGGAACTCAGAGGTGGAAACGGTTATTTAAAAATCATTTGAATAAAATACACCAATAGAAAAGTGGGCAAAGTATAAAAACAATTATGTGCATGTGTGTGTGTATACACACACATACACACACTACATACATATATAGCTAATAAACATAGAATGTATGCATAAATATTGTATATATCTATAAATAATATATATTATATATAAAATATTATACATGGCTAATAAATGTCAAAATATATTCAACCTCACCGGTAATCAAGATATGCAATTTAAAACAATAAAATATCAATATTTACCTCTTTGATTAGCCAAAATGAAAAGGAATAATAAAACTCGGAGGTGGAAGAGTTGTGGGGAAATAGGCACGTGATGGGACTGTTGATGGGAATATACATTCGTGCTAGTCTCTGAAGGGCACATTGACAAGATGCATCAAAACCTTAAAGATATGCAAGCCACTCGACCCAGACATTACACTTCTAGGAACTCATAAAGAGATAATCTAACAATAGTATTTATTATGCTATTGATTATGATAGAAAAAAAGAAAGCAAATATGGAAATAAGCAAAATGCCTGCTTAGGGAAGAGAGTTATGCTCCACCTGCTTTTGCTCACCAGTGTTTCCCTAGTTCCTAATACAAGGTCTAGAGGCTCAATATCGTTGTTGAGTGAATTAAGATAATGGCATAATTAAGATGTTCATGGTATAGTTAATTACCTGGAAAAATGTCCATAGTATATTAAGTGAAAAAAAAATGACAGAGAGAATATAAAATGTGATGACTTTAAAAAAATCATCACCGTATCTGTACATGTGTTGATAAACTTTGAAATAATACACACCATAATGACTGAATGAAAACAGTGATTCAGAAGAAATGAACTGTGAATGTGAAATAGTTTTAGAAATATCTTCACTAATGTGTTTTGTGCATATTTTCCTTCTATGTATACACAGAGAATGACATATAATAAAAATTGATGCCTGAACACCTCTAAAGAAGTTCTTCCAATAAATACAAAATGAAAATTCTACACAAGAAAACGTTAGATCATAGTTCAATGGCAGTTTTGTTTTGTTTTGTTTTTTCCTTAGAGGTATATAAAAAATGGTGTGTCTAACAACTGATATTGTTGCAGGTGGGATGAAATATTGTACCTCTAGATTGAACTATTGCAGTGATATTTTAACTGGTCTCTGTATCTCTTTTCAATTCATTCATCTGTTCACAGCAGATTTACCTTCGAAAGCATCAATCTAATGATTGTATTTGCCTTTTCAGAAAATGTCAGTTCTCCTTTGAGTACAAGTTAAGATCGGTTATGTACTGAATGGTTGCAACCCCCAGCCCCCAAATGTATATGGTGAACTCCTAACCCCCAACGTGATGGTATTTGGAAGTGGAGACTTTGGGAAGTAATGAGATTTAGATGGCATCATGAGGGTAGGACCTCCATGATGGGATTAGTACCCTTATAAAAAGAGGGAGAGACATCGAAGCACTCTGTCTCTCACTCTTTCTTTCCCTCTCTTTCTCTCTCTCTCTCTCTCTCTCTGCCATGTGAGGACAAAACATAAAAGGTAGCCATCTGCAAACCAGGAATAAGGCCCTCACCAGGGAATTGAGTTGGTTGGCACCTTGATCTTGAACTTCCGAGCCTCCAGAACTGTGGGAAATAAATTCCTGTTGTGCAGGTCACCAGGTCTGTGGTATTTTGTTGTGGCAGCCTGAGCTGAATAAGACAAGATATGAACTCTTTAACAGGGCACAGAAGGGGCCTCCGTGCTGGAGACTTCATGAGTTCCTCAGCCATTTGCCACATACTCAGCACATCCAAGATTCTGCACCCGATTCCCTCAACATCCTCTGCCCCTTTCCACCTGTGATCCTTTGTTTGTATTCATCTGTCTACCCGGATTGCTCTTCTAGACCTGCAATCTCAGTCCCTGCCTGAGGAAATCCCTTGCTTGTTTCAAAATCACCAACTCCATGAGGCTTCCCAGACTGTCTTATTCATAAAAGAATTGTCCTCTTACTAGGATAACATTATTGGACATTGATTATAGCACTTAATAAAGTCAACCATGTTTAATTGCTGATTTTGAACACATCTGAGTCTAATCTTGTCTTATTTGGCTTTTTCTTGTCTACCCTTTCACATGCCCAGATACTATGCACAACACCAAACAAGTACATGATAAATGTTTATTGGGTCAGTGTTTGATTTATTCAACTCTCTTATCAGAATTCCAGAACTAATGTTAAAATATATTTAAATGTATTTAAAAATATAGGTTTCTCCACAAAGCTAAGACAATCTGAGCCTTCACACTTTATTCCAGCAGGAGAATTTCTGCAGTTGGTTGAATACAGTTTATTAAAAACACAACCATACAGTAATCATAGCACTTACTAGGTACCAGGCACTGAGCTGAATATTTTATAGGCATCATGGCATTTAACTCAATAAGAATTCTATTGTGTGGATACTATTATTCCTTCCCATTTTACTGAGGAAAAAAACCAGGCTTTGGGAGGTCAAGTAATTTCCTTAAGATCACACAGAGAGAAGAAATAGAGCCAAGTTTCTGACCCAAGTCTGTCTGAATGTAGTTGATACTCTTAACTTCCAAACTATATTGCCTCTTAATACATGTTGTTATTTAACATTTTACCCTGCCTTTGTGAAAGTAAAAACAATAAACAAGTGACTGCCATTTGGAGCTACAAACGAGAGCAGCATAACCTTTACCACATCTGTTTGATTAGATTTGGTACTTCTTGGATTCTGAGTTTCTCTGTAGCATGGAATGCCTTTGCTGCAGTGCTGTCATGTTCTCAGATTAAATACACCATCATAAAAAAGATACATGGACATATTTTCACTTTCTGAAATTATTGCATAAATCAGATTTCTCAGTGATTTCTACTTCCTTAAAATACTTCACACGAATATTTCACGTAGATAATTCTGAAATTTTCTAGGGACAAATTAAGACTTAAATCTTAGACTTGGATAACAGTGCCTTAAAGATATGTGAAGACTAGAAAAAAGTCCATGTACCATTAAACTAAATCAGATGAAAATTAAACAAGTTAATAACACATTCCACAATCGAGAAGAAAACAAAGGTTGTTTTTGTAAAGGCATAAACAGTGAAGCAGGATGCTGCCCAAAGCTTTGCAAATGACATCACCTGCACGGGAACTTGTCTGCCTGAACATCTGCCCGAGTAGTCAGGGCTCACCCTGTACCCCAGGGGCCACTCTGCTCCTGCTCTTTTTTTCCCCTCAGTGTAGACAGTCTTTACTGGCAGGTGTTGAGTGCAAAAGAGTAACAAATCCAGAGGGATGGGAACGGAGGTGGGGCATGGCTCTCCTCCCCCATGTGAGGATCCCATAACCAGGCCAATGGGGTGGAAGCACTTGACTTGGCCCAGCATCCCCTGGAGGGCAAGCTCCCAGGCAGGAGGTCTCCTCACAACACAGGGGAAGGGAGTAGCACCCCGGCAGGGGCATGGGCTGTGTCCCACCTCTGGCTGCTTGGTTCCTGCCCACCAAACACCTCGACGGTTTGGAGGAGGGGTGTTAGGGGACTGGGCTAAACCAGGCAACTATGCTTCACCAGGTCTTTTTTGTGGTCTTGAAAATTGCTCCCTACAGTGCCCTATTCATTGTATTTCTTGACTTTCTGTCATTTATCATTTCTCTTTTGAGATATATAAATCGGTTGGTCAGAGAAGACTTGATTCATCATTGGTTGTGCCCCAAATGCTTATTCCACTATGAATTACTGGGTTAGCTCTAAGAGTGAAGGTGTGGAAATAAATATATATATTTCAAGGTTAAATATTTAATACAGGCTGTTTGACTATTCCTGTATAGCTCTCTATATTTTACTTCTACATCATAGGGAGATTTCAATGGCCTCCAAGGACCCCCTTCGTTTAAGTATCTTTAGTTAAAATGTGGTTTATTGACTCATTGCAACAAAGGCAAACACACGCCACAGGGAACTGTGTGGCCACTCAGTACGAGGGTGTTAGAACAGGCTTAATGTTATTATCTTTATGAAATCTTATCTAAGTAGCAGGAGGAATGAAGCCAAGCTTAAGCTATAATTAGTAAAGCTGCAGCACTCCTATCAGCCGGGATAGGGGATGTTAGTGATTTTGGTGACAGTGTTTGGACAGTGTTCTTGTCTGTGTCATTGTTCAGACAGCATTTGGAGGTAGTCTTGATTGTGTCCTGATCCATCAAAGTCACAGAGTGTACATGACCGACGTGGCTGTTCTGTGAAATTACGTCCAACTGGAGAACACCGCAACTTGGCCCTGTCAGGCCAGCGTCTAGTAACACTAAGGCCTAAGTGGTAATGCCAGACTGGCTTCTGACTGCCAGGGTCTGCTTTGCTCTTTCTCAGAGTCCATAACCAAAGCTTAGAATCACTCAGGTCCGAGTCTGTGTCCCCACGACCCTGGCCTTGAGTAACTTCTCGCGAATGTGCTCAGGGAGTGTTGGTTGGGATTGATTTCTCCTTTCTCTCTGACCCCAGGGTGGCTTTCGGCTGAATAATCAGAAAATCTTTTTTAAAAAAAATCTAATTTTAAATCTACTTGGGAAATAAAAAAAATTAGTGAAATAAGTTTTCTTGGTTCCAAATATACTGCTTTTCAGCTTAGTTGTCTTAATTAGCATAATTTACCAACACTAAAAATAATTTCTAGAACAAAAACCTCTGAATATAGATGCAAAGAGAGCTTTTGTCCTCCTTATTTTAGAAATCAATTCCCCACTATTTCATTATAAAATCTTTAAAAGACCATGATGAAATACTGATACTGATTTATATACTGAACTATTTCCTTATTATTGTCCATTA
Source organism: Delphinus delphis (assembly GCF_949987515.2). Lineage (NCBI taxonomy): Eukaryota > Metazoa > Chordata > Mammalia > Artiodactyla > Delphinidae > Delphinus > Delphinus delphis. The sequence goes on from NC_082696.1 coordinate 31,681,950, forward strand.
ACCATTTGCAATTCCTACCATGAAGTACAGTACTGGGGGCGGGGTAGGGGAAACATTTCCCCCTTGATTTCAAGCTCAACCTTCTTCTAAGATTAGCCTTGGGCATAACAGATTAAAAAAACCATCTCCAAGGTAACCTTGAGAGAAACAATGATCACATGGTTGCCATTCAGAAAGGAACTCTGATGGCAGAGGTCATTCATTCACCAAATCATTAATTACTTAATTTAATGTGTATTTGTTGAATTCCAAATCTGAGCCAAATTTAGTGCTCTGTACTGGAATGCCAATGGTGAGCAAGGACAAGCAGGGCCCCTACTCACATGGAGTTTTCTGTTGAGTAGGTGAGACATGAATCAAACATGCAAATTGTAAACAGAAGTCCTCTGATTTTTAAAAAAATTTATTTTATTGAAGTATAGTTAATTTACAACGTGTTAATTACTGCTGTACAATATAGTGATTCAATTATACATATTCTTTTCCATTATGGTTTATCACAGGATATTGAATATAGTTCCCTGTGCTATACAGTAAGACCTTGTTGTTTATCCATTCTATATATAATAATTTGTATCTGCTAATCCCAAACTCCAAATCCATCCTTCCCCCACACCCCACCCCCCTTCTTGGTAACCACAAGTCTGTTCTCTATGTCTGTGAGTCTGTTTCTGTTTCGTAGATAAGTTCATTTGTGTCATATTTTAGATTCCTCATACAAGTGATATCATACGGTATTTGTCTTTCTCTTTCTGATTTACAGAAGTCCTCTGATTGAAGGGAACTGGTTTTCATGAAAGTATGTAACAGCAGGACTTGAATTAGATGGGCTTTCAGGAAAGGCATTACTGGGGAAATGATCCCAGAGCTAAGAAAGAGGGGTAAGTGAGACAGTCAGGGGAAGAGGGAGAGGAGAATGGCTATAGAATGTTCCAGACAGAAGAAAGAACAGCGACCAGATTTCTGGGCAGGTATGAGTGGAGCTTGTGTCTTATATTGGGTTCCCTGGAAACAGACTCTGGGATGGAGATTTGTGGTCAGCTGTTTATTGGGAGTGCCCTCAGGAATCACACTTGTAAGGAGGTGAGGCAGGCTGTGGAGCTGGGGTGACCCCTCTGAACTGCCTCAGATTGAACCCCTGCACACCCTGTGGACCTTCATCCCCAAGGTGGAGGGTGGGACCTTAGGCGAGCCTGCAGAGGGCAATTCCCAGCATGAGACGGAGTGGTGGACATTAGCAAGCCACACCCTGGGAGCCGGGGGAGAGTGCCTCAGACCTGGAGGAGGGGCCGGTAAGATGCCACAGCCTTCACTGCTGCTGGCCCCATGAGGCTCTGCTGCTGGACATCGGAAAGCTGGAGGGAGAGTGAGGGGTAGGACAGAAGTCGGAAAGGTGGGCAGGAGCCAGACTACAGAGGGCCTTGGAAGCTGTCTGAGGGATTTCAGACTTTATCTTAAGAGCTAGTGAAGGGAATCAGAAGGACAAGGGATGGACACAGCTTCAGGCAGGTAATGCAAGTCCCTGGCAATGCGATCCCCATAAAGTGCAGTGTAGCTGTCCCGTATGTTTCTGCCTCCTTTCAAATTGACTCAGTGACCTCTACACTCAAGGACATCCATTTCAGCCCTCCCAGTTGTTCTCTTTCAAAATTCCCAACTCAGAAGCAAGGTAGAAATATAAAAGAAAAAAGTGAGATAGGGGGTGAAAAAATGAGGAATATTTGTGACTGCGGGCTGAAAGATACTTGTTCCATCTAAAGGTATTCAAATTCAAATGTTTCAAAAAGCTGTGCAAAACATGTTAGATTTTACTGGCTATTTCCCCACTCGCTGTTGAATGTAATATGGAGTATAAGAAGTCCATTTCCTTAATGACACATAAAGCGTGTTACTGTGTGAGGCTGTCATAATTGCTGTCAGTTGACCACGTTTAGTTAGAAAGAGTCTGTTTCATATGTAGGTAGCTATATTCTGGATCTCTACAATCCCTAAACCCCTAAACTCACATGAAAAGGACTTTCATAATACAAACCAGAAAAATCAAGTTGGTTTAGTAAAACCATATCACAGGCTCGATAATAAGATATCAAGAATGTACACTTTGTGTGTAGATGTCAATCAAATCTGGATGCAATTACTATGAATCATTCTTTATGCTCTAATGCTCTAGTTATGTGATCCTTCAGGAACTCCCAAGAAGCGGCAGAAAAGATTCTTACTCGGATCCTTCCCCTGGAAAGATGAATCATGGTAATTCATAAAAACCATGGCGAGCTCTTGCCTGAGAGTTTAATAGCGTTCCCTTTAGTCAGTTGCTGTAAGAATCTACTTTTTAGCCTATTCATTTGTGAAAAAGTTCAGTGTAATTTCCTGATATCTCCTGTGGCCTCCTCCAGACTGAGTTGTCTTCCGTGTATAACATGATGCTGGGGGTGCCATGCTGCATAAAGGTAATGCTCTGAGGTGTTTTTCCCACTGAGTGATGCTACATAGGCCAGATTCACAGGTACAAAACCACATCTGGATGTCATTCTAGACCTTCATCTCTGTCTCCTCACAATCAGTCAATCATTTAATCCATCAGCAAGTCTGGCAAGTTCTACCTCTTAAGTGACCCTCTTCTCCCCATCTCTTCTGCTATCACCATTGACAAATCTACCACCATCACCCCCTGGTTTGACTCCTGTACCACCCTCATGACTAGTTCTCTAGTCTCCTGTACCCCTCCAGTTCAGCTGGGCAGTCTGCAATTGATTCTCCCAGAGTTTATTCCCCCAAATGCAAAGTGATCAGGTACTCCCCTTGATAAAAACCCTTTAGGAGCACGTATCGCCCTATTTAGCCTGTTCATAAACCACTCACCGCTCCTGTCTCCCCACACAACTCTGGTTTCCATGTTGCATAGAAGGAGACTCTTCCATTGGTCCTTAGGAAAAGTCTTCCAAATGGTAATATAGCCTGGTTACGATAGGCAGTTGTTCCAGTTGGAAGCTTGTAGGAAGGATTACTCTTCAGAGGAATAGTCATGATTATTTCAAAGTCATAGTTAATATCTCCCCTTTGCATTTTTGAGAATAGAGTGAATCATTTCCCATATGCAAAGGCCTGTTGAAACTGTGTTATAATTCAGCAGACCTTGATATTGTATTGTATTTTATTGATAATTACAAAGATAACTAAAATACAACACCTAACCCTGATGTGACTAGAATCTATTTGTGAGATAGAGACTCCTAAAAAACTAATTACAATTGCAACTAGTTCTGTATTTAAAGTATAATGAAGTAGTACGGGAAGAACACAATCCATTCTGACCAGGATACCAGGAAAGATAGCATTTGGTCTGGGTTTTGGAGCAGAAGGAGTATATTCTAGGTGAATAGAATCACAGCAAAGGAGCTCTTCCAGGAATAGAATCTTAGGGGTGCTATGCAATCGTTTGGCAGGAGGACAGGATGATGGAGAGTCAGAGTGGGAAATGGGTTTGGGAAGATGAATTAAAGTTAAAGGATGGGGATTTTAAATGCCATGTTAAGGATTATATACTTTATTCCATAGGCAACAGAGAGGTTTTGCAGGTTTTTGAGCCGATGTGACTTATATTTTAGAAATGTTACCCAGCTGTGAAAGGGAATTTCTAGAGGCTACAGACTTGAGGCAAGAGGGCAAGAAAAGGGAACTAGGGCAGGGGTGACTGGACTCTAAAGAAGAAGACAGGCATGGCAGATACTGAACGTATAATTGATGAGTCTTGGCCATGGGTTGTATATGGCAGTGAGAATAAGAGAGTTGAAAATATCCTGGTGTTTCTTGTGGTTGTGGTATCCAGTCTTCAAGATGACTCCCCATGGTCCATACCTCCTGGCATTCCCATGTTTGTGTAGTCCCCTATCAGACTGCACCAGGGTTGGTCTCTTTGGCCAATACAATATGGCAGAAGTAATGGTGTGTGACTTTCAGTACTAGGTTATAAAGTCACTGTGACTTCTGTCTTGGTTGCTCGTTCTCAGATATTTGCTCTGAGAAAGCAGCTGACTTCTAGTGAGCAGCCCTATGGATAAAGCCACATGCTGAGGAACTGAGACCTTTTGACAATAGCTGTGTGAGTGAGCTTGGAAGTCATATCTCCAACCCAAGGGAGCCTTCATATGGCTATGGCCCCAGCTCGACCACCAGCTCTGAGAGATCCTGAGCCTGAACCGCGAAGTTAAGCCATTTCCAGAATCGTGACCCTCAGAAACTGTGTTGGAGAATAAGTGTTTGTTGTCTCCAGCTGCTAAGGTTGGGGAATCTGTTACATAGCAATAGATGACTAATAAACTGGGTAACGGGGCAGATCTAATTAGCTAAGATAGAAAATACGAAAAGAGGAACCAATATGCCAAGGAGATGAAACACTTGGTTTTCGATGTGTTTTGGGGTTGTGCCGTCTCTCTAAGTCTCCACTCATCTGGTATTTGGGAACAGATGTGGATTTGGAAGCCACCCACCTGGTAGAGAGTGGTGGTACTCAAACTTAAATATCCATTGTATCGCCTGGACCTGGAGGGCTTGGTAAACAGATTGCTTAGCCCTGCTTCCAGAGTTTTTGGTTGTAGGTCTGGGGCTAGACCCCACATTTGTTTTTCTAAGAAGTTCCCGGGTGATGCTGATGTTTCTGGTCCAGAGATCGAAGTTCAAGAACCACTGGCATAGAGTGAAAACCCAAAGTGATAGCATTTATTATAACTAATAGTTCTTTCTCTGTAGTACTATATATACATCATAGAGCTAAAATATTTAGCCATTAAAGAATATGAATGTTTAAAATTGTTGACCCAAATTAAGGCTGGGAACTGTTGTAGATAATTAAAAACAATGTACAAGGTGAAAACTGCATTTCCTTGCTCTATAAGGTACATATATATTCAACACCTCAACTGTGGATTTACAGTGAACTTCTTTTTCTTTATTCCACTATTGAATTTTACTCTTAGTTTTGTATTTATAACCTGCAAGTGAGTTTCAGTTGGACAGTGAGTACATGTGAAAAAAATCCAGAGAGAACTTTCTATAAAATATTCAATTATGGGGCTTCCCTGGTGGCGCAGTGGTTGACAGTCCGCCTGCCGATGTGGGGGACGCGGGTTCGTGCCCTGGTCCGGGAGGATCCCACGTGCCGCGGAGTGGATGGGTCCGTGAGCCCTGGCCGGTGAGCCTGCACGTCCGGAGCCTGTGCTCCACAGTGGGAGAGGCCACAGCAGTGAGAGGCCCGCGTACCGCAAAAAAAAAAAAAAAAAAAAAAAAAAAAAATTCAATTATGTGCTATAGGACTTTCATATTTCTTAGACTGCTGGAATAAATCTCTGGAGATTTTGCTTCGGCAACCAGGAGGACTGACTGCATAGACCCCAGATCAAAATTGCATGGTGTAGAGCTCTGCATCTCAGCAGCTAAGGCATGACAACCAATTAGAGGTGAGGCCATTTTCATAATGAATAGCTGCTACTCAGGGATAAAGGGTTGTATTTCTTAACTCTTTTGAAAGTTTACAATGTGTACCAATTAACCATTTGATTCACACAATTAGCTAAACAAGGAGTGCTAATAAATTGATTTGTTTTCTTAATGAATTTTTTTACAAGAAGGCCCTTATGGGTTTTTTTTTTTTCATGTCAAGGATTTTGGTTTAAATACCTTCTTCCTTGGCCATACAACATAGAAATGAGAGTAGAGTACATAATCTCTGCTGTTCCACTGGAGGAAGCTGATCCCTCTCTGAATTAGGTACACTGGTTTTCTAGTAACTGATCTCTTTCCTTGCCACTTTGAGATAGAATTCCAACCTGGTTGCCTGGTGACTGTGTTTATCTGGATTTCCTGCCAATGAATTCTGGGTTCTTCAGGACTGGATTCCAATGCCAATCACCTGCCTTCCAACACCTTCATCTATTTCCTCTTCCTTGAGAGCTCATAGATTACACATCCTACCCACATTTGTTCTCTCCCTTACCTCCTGAACATTTCTTATAGCTGAACCTTCTAGTTTGGGACTTACCTATAAATTCAGGTCCCTATCAACCTGTCCTTTGAATCACCCACTCCAGATATTGGTCTCATGGGCTTCTACCTACCCTTTGCTTGTTCATTTGTGTCTCACTAGACTCCTAGCTTCAACCTTCTCCAGTCTCGTTCATTCCATCACTACGTAAGCCACAATATGTCCCTAGGGAAGACAGAAGAAAGAACAAGGGGAAATGTGTAGATTACAGAAAACCAAGGTCAGCTGCCCCTTGGAATGATGATGTTGCTTCACCCTGAAAGCTGAAACCTAAAACCATACTGGCATCACCATATTTGTTCTGTCATATTCATTTGTCTATAAAGAAAAGAACCCACTTCTGGTTATTATCTAAGCTCAGTGACACAATTAAAATGTCTCATTTTAGCAGACATTTTCTACTAATCACTTTGACCTTTTCCCAACTACTTCTCCATACAGATAAGCTGGTCAGACTCTCAATCTGAAGTTTTGTGTTAATGTGAGCTGACAGAGGGAATGGCTGCCTCGGCCAAGTTCTCCATCAGGATATCCAGAGCATTCTTGGCATAGAACTTAGAGCATAATCATCCCCCAAAGGCAGGACAAGGAAGGCAGCTGTTTCACAGCCACTCATTAGACTAATATATGAATGTAGCCCCCAAAAGGTCCCCAAAACCCAGGACTGGAGGGAAGCAAAACCTAACACTCAGATTCTGATGTATGTTCAGAGGCTTTATGGCTTTTGACACAATGAGCATGTAACATTACCAGCTAAAACTGTTGTGTGAGACAGCTTTGTTTTATTCAAGTATGCTACACACAGAGGTCAAAAGGTTAACTCCAACTCCCAAATTTGGCTAAAAGTCTTGCTAAAATTTCCTTGTTGAAAAAGTTCCCAACTAATTTACACAATCATCAATAGCAGCCCTGCAGGATTTTGGTCACAGGCAGCATAATTGTCCATATGATGGGGTGGAGGTAAGGGCATGTATGTGTGTGGGCGTGTGTGTGTGTGTGTGTGTGCACACGCTTTATACTTCCCAAGTTGTCCCACAGTACTGGGGTCTTCATGGCCTATGAATGCCAGTTTTATGTAAATCTCTTCTCTTTTTAAAAAATTAAAAAAATTTTAATACAGTTTTGAAAGGTTACTTTCCATTTACAGTTATTACAAAATATTGGCTATATTCCCCATGTTGTACAATGCATCCTTGAGACTCTCTTATAAATCTCTTCTCTTAAAAACTTGCCTTTTAATTAACCTACTTACCCTGCCCCTGCAAATAGCCAACATATCTTTAGTTACTTTTAATTACTTCCTGTGAAGAATACCATGTCTATTTTGGCATGTCTGAGTACAGTCTGAGTGACCAGCTGTCCCAGGTTGTCCAGGACTGAGGGGTTTCCTAGCACATAGGACTCCTTAGGCTAAAACCAGAAGTGTCCTGGGAAAACTGAGACAACTAGTCACCCTAGCCCTGTGATACCCCTTCACGTTGGTGGGTCTTAAAGACAGATCTCAAACTATTCAGACTTTTGCCAGAGAATGTCTATTCAGTGAATCTTTCCTGAGATGCTCTCTGAAGGATCAGCCATCAGGTATTATTTGAAGTAGAGTGGTGCTTTTTTTTTTTTTGCCGTACGCGGGCCTCTCCCTGCTGTGGCCTCTCCTGTTGCGGAGCACAGGCTCCGGACGCGCAGGCTCAGCGGCCATGGTTCACGGACCCAGCCGCTCCGCGGCACGTGGGATCTTCCCGGACCGGGGCACGAACCCGTGTCCCCTGCATCGGCAGGCGGACTCTCAACCACTGCGCCACCTGGGAAGCCCTAGTGCTTTTTTTTTTTTTCATGTAAAAGCCCTGGTGCTTTTACATGAAATTAATAATGAAAATACAGATGGGAAACTTCTCTCAGTTTTTTTTTTTTTTTAAATGAAATCAGCTTTCCATTTTTATTGTCTTCCTCAAAAATCTCTATTTTCATATTGACAGAATGGAATATATATAGCTCAGCATAAGCTTAACCACCAATGAAAGAGGGATTGAAAATACAATGGACGTATTTCCTTAGAAAAACTGCAAATATTATTAATTCTGTTTTGACTGTTCACAAATTCTAAGGCAACTTTAAGTGTCTCCCACCTTATAGCTGAAAGTTGGTACCCTTTTACTAATCTTTCCCATTTTCCCCATGCTATAGTCCCTGACAACCATTTTTCTACTCTCTGTTTCTATAAATTTAAGTTTTGTTTTGCTTTTTAGATTCCATATATAAATGGTACCATGCACTATTTGTCTTTGTCTCTCTGGCTCATTTCACTTAGCATAATGCCCTTAATGTCCATCCATGTTGTCACAAACAGGAAGGTTTCCTTCTTTCTCATGGCTGAATATTACACTGTGTATATATATCACATCTTCTTTATCCATTCAGCCATTGACGGATGCTTAGATTATTTCCATATCTTGGCTATTGTGAATAATGGTGCAATGAAAGGGGAAGTACAGATATCTCTTTGATATTCTGTTTTCATTTTTTTGGGTGGGGGGTATATACCCAGAAGAGGGAGTGCTGGATTTTATGGTAGTTCTATTTCTAATTTTTTTTTTGGCTGTACGTGGCTTACAGGATCTTAGTTCCCTGACCAGGGATCGAACCTGGGCCCACGGCAGTGATAGCACCAAGTCCTAACCGCTAGACCGCCAGGGAATTCCCATATTTCTAATTTTTTGAGGAACCTCCATATTGTCTTCCGCAGTGGCTGCACCAATTTACATTCCCACCAAAAAAGAGTTCCCTTTTCTCCACATCCTTGCCGACACTTATCTCGTGTCTTTTTGATGATAAGGTCTGAGGATCTAACGTAAAACATGGTGAGTATAGTTGACAACTGTGTTGTATAATTGAAATTGTCAAAGAGAGTAGAACTTAAATGTCCTCACCATATATATATATGTATGTGTGTGTGTGTATACATATATAGAAATATGTGAAGTGATGGATATGTTAATTAACTAGATGAAGGGAGTTCTTTCACAATGTATGTGTATATCAAACCACCACAACATACACTTTAAATATTTTACAATTTTATTTGTCCATTGTACCTCAATAATGCTGAACTTTTTTAGAAAAAGATCCCCCAAATGCTAACCTGGAGGGGACCTCTGACTCAGAGCATTTCCTGCTGTTTAACGAAGTAAGCCTGAATGGAAAAAAACAGTGCCAGTTCCTAGCAGATGCAAAAATATTGATATCATCCTTGAAAGAGCTGGCATCTTCAGAAAATGTCCTCCTTTTATACATATGATTGAGGAGGCTGAGTTTATTTGCATGCCAAAGAATCTATTTTTTAGCACCTGCAAAATTTGTTCACTAACTAATTTATAGATATGTCTCACACTTGCACAGATCAAACCATGGTGTCTCAGTCGTCTTTATGTCACAGGGAAAAAGTAAGGCTTAAAACAGCGCCAGGAACTTCAAACAAACAAATGCATAGAAAAAGAGGTGAGATTTATGGTTATCAGAGGTGGGGATGGGGGAAGAGGGAATCAGATGAAGGTGGTCCAAAGGTACAAACTTCCAGTTACAAGATAAGTACTAGGGATGTAATCTACAACATGACAAACATAATTAACACTACTGTATGCTATATAGAAAAGTTAAGAGAGTAAATCCTGTGTTCTCTTCACAAGAAAAAAAATTTTTCTAATTCTTTAATTTTGTATCTACACCAGATAACAGATGTTCACTAAACTTACTGTGGTAATCATTTCATGATGTATGGAAGTCACATCATTATGTTGTACATCAGTGCTGTGTGTCAATTATATCTCACTAAAACTGGAAGGAAAACAGACAAAAAAAAAAAACAAAACAAAATGACAACAACCAAAAACCAGTTCTGGTAACTTCACATAGAACGTTTTTATGTTCTTTCTGCCTGGAGTGTTCTTCCCCCACTTTCTCTGGAAACAAACAAATAAACAACAAGAAAAAAACCCAAACACCTACTCATCCTTTTCAGCCTAATGTCACTTTTCTGACTCTTCAAACTAAATTAGGCATCACCCTGCTCCATCCTAGTTCCTAAAACAGTGTTGTTTGCGTGTTAACTTGGGTAATAACGTTCATGTCTCCATAGGATGTACACCCTCTGAGGGCAGCAATCTCATGGATTTGGGTGATTGCTCTCTCCCCAGGACTTAACACAGTACTCAGCACATGGAGGCACTCATTCCATATTTGCTGAATAAATAAAAGAATGAAAAATCAAAATGATCAAAGATATGGGCTCCCAAAGAACAGGCAAGTTTCCACAGAATTTACTATAGATACTTGCCATTACACATCATGATGCTTTCCTGGGAAAATGGTGCTTAACTCAACAGGCCTTAACATTTAAATTCTAAGAAGGCCACTGTATTGAAAAGCTTTATTTTATTTCTACAAAAATGTCATAAAGTATTTAATGAAAAGCACATTGAAAAATATTTATTGCCTGTGCACTGTATTTTAATGACAGGTTAGGTGATTCCTTGACCTTCTGTGCAATAACACTGAGGGTACAGTTATCCGTGAAAAAGACAAGATTAGGCTTTGGTCCTTTCGAAGCACTATTTGGGTGGCCTGGTTGACCACTTAGTGTCATGATAAGGATGCTATTAAAAGCCAAGAGGATCATCCGAATGTTCCTTTGCAGGAGAATCAGTGAATGCAGGTTCATGCCTGACAGGATAAGGGGCAAAGTGTAGCTTTTTTTTTTTTTAACTGTTTATTTGACAGCAGACTCATGCTGTGTTAACAGAAACTCAGATCATAGGCAGTACGGTCCTGATGTATTTAACATCGACAAGGTGACAGTTGAAAAGTTGCTTTTAATTATTTAATTGGATGCACTACTCTTTAAAGTAGAAATTTATAAACTAGAATTCACCCAGAAGAGAGCAACCAGGGTGATGGGGAGGGTTGACAGACTGGAAAAACTAAGGACATGCAATAGTTATATTTACACATGGTGCCAAGAGGGCAGAACTGGAATTAAGTGTTCTCCCTATCAGAGCGAAGCATATCTGTGTCATTTTAAGAAGGTACTTTGTAAGTGGCAGAGCTGTCCAGCAATGAAACCAGAGCCTTTACGAAGTAGTGAGTTCCCTACCACAGGAAGTGTCCAAGCAGAGTCTGGATGATCTTCTAAAGAGGCCTTCATAGGAAGGATGCTCCTATTGGGCAAGAATTTAATTTACCTTTAAGATTCTTTTCAATTTTAGAATTATTCAAACATTCTAAAATCTATATGAATGCCAGGTATATAGATTAAAAAATAAAGATGGCTCATGTTAAAAAAAAAAAAGATTCCACATATAAGCGAAAAATAAATAAATAAATAAAATAAAAATAAAGATGACTCTGACCATCGACATCTCAAACCTCTTCCATCTTAAAAAGAAAGCAAATTTTCAGATGCCCCATTTTCTGTTTCCTTCCCTTCACAGCTAAATCACTTACAAGAACTGACCACGTTTGCTACTACCGCCACAATTTTACCTTTCCACCCGCCACATCTCAAGCTACTGAAATCCAGCTGTGTTTGTAATGTGTCTCATTAAGGTCACCGATCACCTCCTTATTGATAAATGCACTTGAAAATGCTGAGTCATTATAACACTATCTGGGGCATTTACCATTGCTGGCCACTCCCATCTTCATAAAATACCGTTGCCTCTGGGTCTCTGCAACCTACGCTTGTGTGTTTTTTCTCCTCTTTCTTTGGCTCCCCCTCGGTCACCTTTGAGGCTTCCTCTTCCTCTATCTCTACAACTTGGTATTCCTGAGAGTTCTGTCTTGTGTGCCTTCAAATTCTTACTGCACCTGCTCGCCTGGGATCTTGCAATTGTTCCTATATCTTCCATGATCATCTGTGTGTTAATGACTCCTGAGTTTGTATCTCTAACCCAGATAATCTGTAGTCTGAGTTCCCATCCCCATATCCAATTGCCTTGGAATCTCCATCGGGGTGGCCCTCACACATTTTAGCTCTGAACTCATCTCCTTCTCCAGCATCTGCCCCTTGGCTTTCATGCCAGGTTTCGGAAATGACCCCACTACCCACCCAATTACTCAGGTTAGACACCCAGATATCTCTGTTCTATTCTTCTAACCCATATTCACCCAAGTGCCCATTGCCTGTTCATCCCTGTATTGGTCCTCACATCCAGAACACCATCATCTTTTGCCTGGGCTGCTGCGGTAGCCGGATAAAAAAGTATCTCTGGCTCCAACTTTTCCCAACATTAGTTCACACCACAGATGGTGATTTTTCTAAATGTTCTTATGTCCTTCTCTGGCTTAAAAACCTCCAGTGGCCCCCAGTGCTCTCATGGTAAAGCATAAACTCCTTAGAATAACTTACAAGACGCCATTCTCTGGTCTCTGCCTATGCACTCCGTCTCAGCTCGTGCCTCTTTCCCACTGCAGCCTTACAGAACTTCTTTCATACACATTTTGTTCCCTCAGCCTGCACGCTCCCCATCCCTGTCCTTCCCCTAGGCTCCCCCCTCCGCCCCCGCCATTCTGCTGCTACCACTACCATGCTAACTCACCTTTCTGGCTTCACTAAGAAGTTTCTTCCTCTGGGAAACTTTCTGTGATCTCCACTCCTGCCCCTCCTACACTGAACTTTAGCAGCTCTTCAGCCTCCCAACATGCAAGCTTAGCAAGCGTCATCGTAATACATTTAAAGGGGTTACTTGTGTGTGTTTACCCCCGGGATGTTCCTTGAGTAACGATGGTCACTGTTCCTTCCAAAGGACTTAGCATAGTCCTCGGCACATCAACTGTATTCTACGGCTAGCAGAGGCTAAACTTGGCTTTAAGACATGCTGTGGCACAGATAACTTCACCTCACTTCATAGGCTCTCATGTGATACGTGGTATGGTATGTATGTAGGTGTACTAGTAGTGTCTTAGTACATGAGCATACGCATACAAATGTATGTATTTGTATATTTACATATATATGTATATGTATACATACACACACACACACAATACATATACATATTGTATTAGTTTCCTGTGGCCTCTATAGCAAATTACCACAAATGGGGTGGCTTAAATCAACAGACATCTATTCTCTCACAGTCCTGGAGAGCAGAAGTCCAATAACAAGGTGTTAGCAGGGCTGTTCTCCTGCCTGAAACTCTAGATTCTAAATTCTATTCCTTGGCTCTTCCAGCTTCTGGTAGCTGTCAGCTTTCATTGGCTTGTGGCTTCATCACTCTTATCTCTGCCTCTACCTTCATCTCTGCCTCTACCTTCATACCTCCTATACTTGGTCCTCTCCTCTGTGACTGTATTCTCCTCTGTGCGTCTTTTAGGAAAACACTTGCCACTGGATTTCGAACTCACCTGGGTAATTCGGGATGATCTCTTCATCTCAAGATCCTTAATTACATGTGCAAAGACCCTTTTTCCAAATAAAGTCACACTCACAGTTCCCAGGGATTAAGACATATCTTTTTGAGAGCCATCACGCCACTGACAACACATATATTATCCTGATGTAACTTAAAGACGCAACCTTAATATCTTTTTTTTTTCTCCTGGAAAAATAAAATTCTCTATCTCTTAAATGTCCTGCCCTACCGTGACTCTACAAGTGTGTGTGTGTGTGTGTGTGTGCTATATACACACATATATATGCTTCTAACAGTTTTAATATATAATGTAAAAGTATGTATATGTGTAAACGTATGTGTGTGTATACACACACACACATGTATTCTTTATTCTTGTTACTTTCCTTCAGACTAAGCTCCCCAAACACTACTGTTTTAGAGTTATTAAAAAACAACTCTTCTTCAAGATAGAATTTTAAGAAATAAAGCAGGTTGCTGCATAAATTTAGCCCCCTTTTAGTATGTGTGCTATTTAATCTACTGAAATATCTGTTCCTTCTCATTTTAAAAGAAGGAAGGACTTAGCTGGTGCCACAATTGATGTTAGAGTGTAGGTATTTCTAACTAAATAGGATTACTTTTACATGTCTGTAGGCATTTTGCATACTTTTTTTCTTCCCAACTTATATTCCCTCCATTCTATAGTTCAAGTTTAGCTAAACATATTTGCATGCAAATCTATTCCTAGACAATGTAGCTAAAAAGAAATGTTCCCAAACAGGTTCTTACATTTGTAAAAATCTTGCTTTTCTTTTAGTATGAACTTTTTTTTGTTGTTGTTTGTTTGTTTTATAAATTTATTCATTTATTTATTTTTGGCTGTGTTGGGTCTTCGTTGCGGTGTGTGGGCTTCTCATTGCAGTGGCTTCTCTTGTTGCAGAGCACGGGCTCTAGGCGCATGGGCTTCAGTAGTTGTAGCACACGGGCCCAGTAGTTGTGGCTCACGGGCTTAGTTGCTCCGCGGCGTGTGGGATCTTCCCGGACCAGGGCTCGAACCCACGTCCCCTGCACTGGCAGGCAGATTCCCAACCACTGCGCCACCAGGGAAGCCCCTAGTATGAACTTTTGTTTAAAACTACCAAAATGAACATTGAAACTAGACCAAATTTAAATTGGGACACACTTATACACTGCTTTTAAAATTTTACTTATAAACATGCATGTTGATTAAGATGATCACAAGCTTCTACTACATATTATGAAGAGTTGGTATCTCTATATATAATAACGGTAACCTATAAATATAATGGAAGGCTTATACAGGCTGCATTTCTTAATTAATTCTTTGTAAGAAACACTAGGAATGATTAAGATATTTCTGAAAGTTAAACATGTTTTAAAATCTCTTTTTGAACAAAAATAAATTTAATCCTCTTTAAAGTTCTGAAGAGAGACTTAAACGGAGATGGGTAAATTAAGGCTATGGTATTTTGTCGCATAGGATTATATCCTCAAATGTTCCTTATCTTTTCCACCTTCTTTTTGATGATTCAAACTGTTACACACTTTTCCCAGGAAGGATTTATTTTTTTCTAAAGTTTTTAGTTGTGTAAGTTCTAGTTAAAGCTGCTCAAAAATGCATAAACATTTATTGATAGCTCATATGTATTAGTTATTTTTGCTTCTCTGGTAAATGTCTAGTAACAACACCCTTTAAATGTAATTATTTAAAATTGCTTATTATTCTGGATTGTGAGTTCTCACTCAAGAATAGACCTCCTATACTTGGTCTAGGAAGATGTTGGACTGACTTCTGTTTTGATGTCGTGTGGTTTTTCTTTAGCAAATTATTCCATTAAGCATCATGAATTTTTGCAAACGAGATAATGGTAGCCCTGGGGAAGAAGTGATATACTATAGAAGGAATTCTGTTATTAGAAAAAGAGGTAGCAAGAGGAAAATTATTTGAAGAATGAAAACTGTGAGGGTGTAGAGATTGATTGTGGTAGCAATGACTCCGCTTTAAAGTACTAGAGGAAATTAATTAGGTCATCTTTGGGGTGGGTAGATTTAGTCTTTAAATATAACAATGTGAAAAAAATCTCTAGAAGAAAAAAAGAGTAAAACTTTCTTAGGATGTTCAAGTGTCAAAAAAGATTCAACTGCCTTGTTTAAAAACTAACATTAAGAAGTCAGTAAAGGTAACATACCTGTGTTATTACTTTGTGGATTTATAAATATCCTTAGGTAAAGTTTATGTATAAATATATAGTAACCTTGTAGGTTTATTTCATTTCATCTCATACGGATACTATCTTAGCTTTCTTGAAATATGTTTTAATAATACAACAATATACAATGTTGTAAAAAACCTTTTATTCAATTCTGGATCTTAGTTGTTTAGAACAAAAGTTTTACAGGACAGAGATCTGTATAGTCTATGGCATAAAAAAAAATCTGTTTACTTTGTGGATCTAGAAAAAATAAGGATATAATATTGAACTGTCTACATAAAATGCAGAGCAAATTTTCATCTAAAGGGTACATTTCACTTATTGTTCAGCTACCACATCAGTGTAAGAAATAATTGATGTCGTGCGTGTCAGAGTTTCCAGGCATTGCACAAGGGCTCATCTTTGATTTTCACTCACAAAAGAGACAATGTGAGTAGATATTACAAAGAAATCACTGATAGGAGAGGTTGACAAAGAATATGGGATTAAAGAATTTATTAATGAAGGGATAATTTTTAGAGCTGCTTCTTCATTTCTAACTATACAATAGAAAAAACCCTTCAAAATGTGAGTCATATGCTATTTTCAATACAAGTGCTCCTTTGCAGTTGGTAGCTTAGTAGCTTTGGCTAGGATACAAGGCGTGTCCGGCATTATTAATGGTTATTCTATCAGATAATAAGTGTACCCCATTGTTTCGCACTGTGCCTAACACAGAACAGACACTCAAGAAATGTTTCTTAAATGAATAAACAAATAAATCCTTTCCCTTCCTTCCTGCTAACTCCCTCCAACTCTACCTCAACCCTCCATCTGAGAATGCCAGCAGGCAGCCAGCAAAGGACCAGGAGACTCACTCAGCCCAGTGCCTTGAGCCCTTTCTAGTTGTGCTGAGATTTGCTTAAGGGTTTTTAAACCAGATAAGTTCTAGGAATTTATAATAAGTTACGGCGGTTTTGTTCAATCACTTGGTGTTCAGTAGAGCAAAGAGGTACTGAAACATCTGGATCACTTCTACTCAACATCTGTGGATAAGCTACAGTCACTGCTGCCTTTGTGCCCTTAAGCTCTTCTCAGAAGTTTTATTTTCTACCTTTGTCCACCCCTCTGCCTCATCCTGTGACTGTACCATAGTCTCCCACGTGAGGTCATGCCAGACAGAGATTGTCACAATGGGAGGCTCATTGCATTTGAGGGGAATGGCTACAACACAGCCTCTCTGATTCAGGTCAATACTTACCTATCCCCCTTTGCTAGCTGGCCAGAGCACATAGCTAAAGTGACAGAAAAAAATGCACTGACTTCTTAGCCTAGCTAGGAAGCTGAAGGGCAGGAACTTTTACCCGCATTGTTCCTGTGCTCGCTGTGGTCGCCATGTGCAATGTGTTCTCTGTGAAGAATGTAGCTGTTTTCCAGTCTTTGCCTCTATCTTACCCACCACAGTGCCTTTGATGCCAGGTTATAATTACTGAGCTTCTTCACACAGTCTTTCACCACGCTGTCCTATGCTTTCCACCCTTTCATCACTTTTAACCCTAGAGTTCTCATATCCTGTTGAACCGTGGGCCTCTAAAGAGATCACAGTTTGAGACCATCAACCATCTGAAGACATTTATTTAGCATTTAAAATGTGCAGGGTATAATATCAGGTGTGGTGAGAGAGATCCCAATCTCCAGAAATCTTTCAGTCTCAGAGGAGAGAAGAACCAACAAAAGTAACAATCTAACAGGTGGTCTCTCTGTTGGCCTCCTGCTCTCTGGCTTCAAACCTCGCCTGTGCCTTTCTTATCTTCCAGAACCTTTTTTTTTTCTTTAAACTATTCACCTATGTTCCTTGTTTCATCGCCAAATTTTCTTAAGGAGAGACAGTATAATATCAGGCTTGACAGTACAGATGTTGGATTTAGGCAGAATTAGGTTTGGATCTTGTGTAATCATAAACTGTCCTTTGTATTTCAAAGACCTGCACCGTACCAAGACTTAAAATCTACGGATTACTTTATGGATAGAGGATGGGATCAGCTCTTTTGTATTCAAAGGATTAAAAAAGAGAGTCTGAAGGACCTGAGGGAAGAGTGGGGTGCTTGGTTCAAGTTCTTTGCTCCCTTTGGCTTGTGGGTGAAGATGTGCGTACTCTGGAGAAGGGAGCAGGCATGGTGGGCTTCCTGAGCTGGGGCCAGGGCAGAGTGGATTTACTGTGGCTTCATCTGCCTCTGTGTTTCCAGTGCCTACTCTCAAACTCCAGGGATCTTACCTGTACCCTAACCACTCCACACAACCGATTCTTGGCATGAGCCGTTATCCTGTCCTAAGTCGAAGTGTGTGCGCTCTTCATAGTTTGGTCTTCCTCTCTCTACTCTTCTCTTACCATATTCTCTTCCTTAGAAATCCCTTTTACTCTTAGGTAGTGGGGCCAGACTTGTAATGTTCAATGAGTGACTGACACAAAGTGAAACCACCCAAATTGTCGTTAGTCAAGAAAATGATAAATGAAGCCACAAAGGGTAGAATCAACATTAAACAATGGTTCTCAACCAAGAGTGTGTATTAGAATTACTTGGGAAACTTTTGCTGAATACACAGGCCACCTCGTGATCAGACCCCCCAGGAAAGTGATCTAGGCATGCGTATTTTCGCAAAGCTTCCCAAGAAATTCAGAAGCATGCTTCTGGTTAGAACTGCTGGTCTAAGAGAATTTAAGCTCCTATTTAATCTACTTTTATCCCTTATTTTAAGTACCCTGAATTAAAGTTTATGCCCAGTGAACTAAAGAAATACTTTTGGATGACCAATCAGGATTGTAAAGTGGCTGAAACGAAGGGTGATAGAAATAACTGAAAGGGCTTAATATGGGGAGGAAAAGGATTAGAAAGACAAAGCTTTGTTTTTGTCACAAAAATCAGACTGCATGAATTGTGCAGGAGGAATAAAAAGGTTTACAAGAAGTGTAAAGGTATTGTCAACCAAACGTCAATGTCAAATGAACTAGTCTTAAAGAAGTACACTTTTAAGGGTCAGTGTTTTATATAACAACTTTGAGAGCCAGCTGTTTGTTTTGAATTTTAATCAGGAGCAGACTGCTTGCGTTTTAGGTCACGGCACACTTAACTCATCCTAGAATCTGCCTGTATAGGTGCTTCTTGCCAGATCTCATCTACATATGAATATAATACAAAGCAGCTAGAAAAGTATGTGATATCTTCAAATACTTGCAGTCTGCATGGTATATGAAATACACCTTAGACTGCCAAGTAGGATAAGTAAATGGTTATTACAGGAAGATTTCTGACTCAACATAGCTAGCAGTTAGAGCTGTCCAAGCCCAGAATGAACTTACGCCCGAGGCTTTTAGTTGGGTGGCAGTGAGGGTATAAAAGCTATGGCTGTAAGAAGACTCACGGGGGTGGGTGAGAGTACGGAATGTTGCATCGTTTGGACTCCAGCATGGAGTCTGGATCGTGGGTCGGAGCAGGAGATGTGGTTGCTCTACCTGAGTGCCTTCTTTCAGAACGGTCCTTTTACAGATTTTAAGAGGCCAAAGATCTTTTCTATAAGCTTTCTGATGGTAAAACCAGTCTATGTCCTGACCTCCAATGAACCTTATAATTGTGAGAACCTACAATTCCTAGATCCTGAACCTTGAGTACCAACTCCCGTCTCTTGCTCGGCGCTCTCTCTCTCTCTCTCTCTCTCTCTCTCTCTCATCTCCAAATGCCCAAGTCTGTATTTTCCCTGTTTATATGTCACAGATATAGACATGTAGATTTCAAATGACATATGTAGATTTCAACGTCACTTTTATTCACCAACATAAGAGCAAAAGCTTGCTTTCCCGTAAGTGTGTAAATTGAGTGGAATGGAAAGCCTTTACCAACATCAGGAAAGATTATTTATTGTTTCCTCTCAATCTACAAGGCCTCTGAGTCTGTCAGAGTGGGAGATTAACCCATCAGCAAGGAATTACTGTTAGCAAAGCTGTCTTACTTGTCACACAAATCCCTGATCTCTGCAGGGTTTGATAATTTATTTTGGAGTTGACGAGCATGTTTTCTGGTAGAGGTTGGTCTCTGTTTACAATTAAATACATTTCTGATGATCAAGGTGTAAAACAAAGATCTGTAAGTACTCAGTATTTTCCTTCTCATTCTCAAAGAAGTATTTCCCCACAAGAAATAAAAGGATCTATTGTGCAGAGAAATTCACTTTGAAGGCTCCAAGCATCAGCTCAAGAAGCATTCCATCCTTGCCAATATTCATTATATTTAATTCTCCATAGACCCTGAATGCAAGGCTAGTAGAAGGAACACATGAGAATCAGGAACACTGAGCTCAAATCGTAGCTTACCTTTTTTTTTTTTTTTTTAAATTGCATGACTTTAGTTAACTGCTCAGCTTCCTCAGCTTAAACACCTACTCAGTAGTACTGCTGTGAGGATTAAATGAGATAAAGTGTGTAAAGCCCTTAGATAGGTGTTTGGTAGTTGAAATATCGTCTGCTTTCTTTTGTCCCTCCTTTATTGCATGGTCGACTCCATGATGGGTTATTATTTCAGGTATTGAGGTCTGGAGAATCATATAGACATAATTCCTAGATGACTTAGGCAAAGTCTGCAGTATCTGATTTATATGTGTTATAGAGCCCTTCAAACAATTCACTGCACCGTGGTTTGGAGACACTGCTGACTGATAATATTCCAGGACCTCAAACCTGATTAAAACAAACTATACAGACGTGTGTGGTACTTCCCAAGCTACCATGGATGTTCCTTGACTACTAACATGACAGTGTGTTCGAAGACATTGTGTTCAAAACCTAGCTCCTGATACATCAGCCACATCCCTGTCACACTTTAATCCCAAAGGCAAATCCAAACCTGTGTAAGGGAATAGGTACAAATGTTGTTCCTCCCTTTAGAAGTAGTTTGGTTCTTCCCATTCCTTTTATTGCTACCAAATTTTTTCATTTAATTAATTTTCTAAATTTACTTTAAAACATAGTGCCCAAGTCAGAAATGCTGCAGAGCAAAGAGAGTCAAATAGCCCTATAAAGTTTGTTAAACCAAACCCAGCAGCCCTTCAATCTCAGTTTCCATTTCCTGCTCCTCAGAGACAGACTCTTTCACTTCTTTTCATTGATTAATTCGGCATTTATTTCCAAATCTTTACATTAAAAATAGGATCTAAAAGATTTTAGGAATAATGTATTACTACCTTCTATGGAAGATAAGACTTTTCTTCCTCCTAACACATAAATCTCTTCACCTGCCAGTACGGATATACAGAATTGGATTATATTCATATTCAGTGTTTTCATTATTGTGAACACATAGATGATGTTGACAGTTGACCCATATGCCATACGAGGATTATTCCTTCTTTGTGAACTTTCTTTGGCTTGTTTTTTCACTCTTTTTAGACTCTCATTTTTCCAAACTGGTTCCCCCCTGCCCCACCACCGACCCATTTGTTTTGGCCACTATTTTCCTAATTTGAGGCCATCCTCCAAATCCACTCCTATTTAAGAGCAGGGCAGTAGAATGCTAGAGGGATATAGAGCTTGTTAACTCTGTGCTTCAGTGTAGAAGGTTCTGGTTGGGACATTCTTTTGGGAACTTGGATGTCTGTATTCTTAAATATTTTTTTTCTTCAGATAACCAGATTACTGGAACAATTCTCCTGTAGTCTCAGGCCGAATGTATGTATACTCTTCTGTATGTAACTGTCACTTAATCCTCCTGTTTCCTTATAGCCTGGCTGCCTCAACTGAACCTGGTGCTCCCCAGACCAAAAACTTTATGTTTTTATCCTCTCCAGAGAAGAAATCTTCAGGCCTCTGTTGGGTGCAGAAGAGAAGTTAGCCTCCCTACAGATATTTAGGGTGCAAAATAGGCTGAACATTTAAACATGCTTATTTTTTGTATATAATGGTGTTTTAATAAATTTTAAATTTTATATTATAAAAAATTATATAAATTTTAATTAAAAAGTGATTTTAATTTCCCATTATATTTAAAAGTATTAATTCTTCTTTAAATATGTGTATCTTATTCATATTTTTTTTCAACTTGTAAAAATTTCTATTTCCTATAATCCTATAATGTTTGGAAGAAAACATCTTGGCTTCCTTTTTTTTTTTTTTTTTTTTTTTTTGCGGTACGCGGGCCTCTCACTGTTGTGGCCTCTCCCGTTGCAGAGCACAGGCTCCGGACGCACAGGCTCCGCAGCCACGGCTCACGGGCCCAGCCGCTCCGCGGCATGTGGGATCTTCCTGGACCGGGGCACGAACCCGTGTACCCTACATCGGCAGGCGGTTGGCTTCCTTTTGAGGCTAAATGAACCAAACCACAGTAAAATTGTAGATTACACAATATACATTAATTAAAGAGCATGGAAGCTACTGTTTTCCTATTTATTAGCATCTTGCGTTATTTCTATCTTAATGACATAATGAAGCCTGATATACATTAAGGTTAACTTTAGAGACAGTCGGAGTTTATTTTGACTTGATTTCTTTGTTTTAATTTAATTTTTATTTTATATTGGAGTATAGTTGATTTACAATGTTGTGTTAGTTTCAGGGGTACAGCAAAGTGATTCAGTTATACATATATCTAGCCTTTTTCAGATTCTTTCCCCATGTAGATTATTAGAGTATTGAGTAGAGTTCCCTGTGCTATACAGTAGGTCCTTGTTGATTATCTATTTCATATACAGTAGTGTGTATATGTTAATCCCAACTTCCTAATTTTATCCCTTCCCACACCTTTCCCCTTTGGTAACCCTAAGTTTGTTTTCTACGTCTGTGAATCTATTTCTGTTTTGTAAATAAGTTCATTTGTATCATTTTTTAGATTCCATGTATAAATAATATCATATGATATTTGTCTTTTTCTGTCTGACTTATTTCACTTAGTATGATAATCTCTAGGTTCATCCATGTCACTGCAAATGACATTATTTTATTCTTTTTTATGGCCAAGTAATATTCCATAGTCTATATGTGCCACATCTTCTTTATCCATTCATCTGTCAATGGACATTTAGGAAATGTCCATTGTTTACAATAGCCAAGACAAGGAACTCCATGTCTTGGCTCTTGTAAACAGTGTTGCAATGAACATTGGGGTGCATGTATCTTTTCGAATTATGGTTTTCTCTGGATATATGCCCAGGGGTGGGATTGCTGGATCATATGATAGCTCTATTTTAGTTTTCTAAGGAACCTCCATACTTTTCTCCACAGTGCCTGTACTAATTTACATTCCCACCAACAGTGTAGGAGGGTTCCCTTTTCCCATACCCTCTCCAGCATTTATTATTTATAGACTTTTTGATGATGACCGTTCTGACTGGTGTGAGGTGATATCATTGTAGTTTTGATTTGTATTTCTCTAATAATTAGCAATGTTGAGCATCTTTTCATGTGCCTTTTGGGCATCTGTACTGACTTGATTTCTTTTTAAAATGTTTTCTCAGTTTCACTGCAAGATAAATAATTTATTCAAAGTACAACATACTATATATATTTGAAGTAGGGCTTTACACCTTTTATCATGTACTCTTTCTTGAATGGTAATGTTTTGAAACATTTACTTATGCATGATTCTACTGAAGCATTATGGAGTACCTTCATGGTATGTAGGAACTGTTTATATTTTCAAACATAGAACTATAATTCATAATATACATATCTTTTAAAGACGTGTTTTTGAATGCTTGTACTCATAACTGCTCTCTTAGCTGATAAAATCTTCATTCTATTTTTTTTAACATCTTTATTGGAGTATAATTGCTTTACAATGGTGTGTTAGTTTCTGCTTTATAACAAAGTGAATCAGTTAGACATATAAATATGTTCCCATATCTCTTCCCTCTTGCGTCTCCCTCCCTCCCACCCTCCCTGTCCCACCCCTCTAGGTGGTCACAAAGCACCGAGCTGATCTCCCTGTGCTATGCGGCTGCTTCCCACTAGCTATCTACCTTACGTTTGGTAGTGTATATATGTCCATGCCACTCTCTCACTTTGTCACAGCTTACCTTTCCCCCTCCCCATATCCTCAAGTCCATGCTCTAGTCGGTCTGTGTCTTTATTCCTGTCTTACCCCTAGGTTCTTCATGACATTTTTTTTTCTTCTTAGATTCCATATATCTGTGTTAGCATATGGTATTTGTTTTTCTCCTTCTGACTTACTTCACTCTGTATGACAGTCTCTAGGTCTATCCACCTCACTACAAATAACTCAATTTCATTTCTTTTTATGACTGAGTAATATTCCATTGTACATATGTGCCACATCTTTATCCATTCATCTGTTGATGGACAGTTAGGTTGTTTCCATGTCCTGGCTATTGTAAATAGAGCTGCAATGAGCATTGTGGTACCTGACTTTTTTTTTTTTTTTTAACATCTTTATTGGGGTATAATTGCTTTACAATGGTGTGTTAGTTTCTGCTTTATAACAAAGTGAATCAGTTATACATATACATATGTTCCCATATCTCTTCCCTCTTGCGTCTCCCTCCCTCCCACCCTCCCTATCCCACCCCTCCAGGCTGTCACAAAGCACCGAGCCAATATCCCTGTGCCATGCGGCTGCTTCCCACTAGCTATCTACCTTACTACGTTTGTTAGTGTGTATATGTCCATGACTCTCTCTCGCCCCGTCACAGCTCACCCCTCCCCCTCCCCATAACCTCAAGTCCGTTCTCTAGGAGGTCTGCGTCTTTATTCTTGCCTTACCCCTAGGTTCTTCATGACATTTTTTTCCCTTAAATTCCATATATATGTGTTAGCATACGGTATTTGTCTTTTTCTTTCTGACTTACTTCACTCTGTATGACAGACTCTAGGTCTATCCACCTCATTACAAATAGCTCAATTTCGTTTCTTTTTATGGCCGAGTAATATTCCATTGTATATATATGCCACATCTTCTTTATCCATTCATCCGATGATGGGCACTTAGGTTGTTTCCATCTCCAGGCTATTGCAAATAGAGCTGCAATGAACATTTTGGTACATGACTCTTTTTGAATTTTGGTTTTCTCAGGGTATATGCCCAGTAGTGGGATTGCTGGGTCATATGGTAGTTCTATTTGTAGTTTTTTAAGGAACCTCCATACTGTTCTCCATAGTGCATTTTCAGTCACCTAAGTATAACCTGAAAACTCCTAAACTTTTGTAAATCATGAAAAGGATTATATTTCGCAGTTAAGAATTTCTACCAAAGATAATTTAATATTGGGTTTGATGGTTCTCAAAATAGAGAAAATTGTATTAATGTATTCACTCCATGCTCTGTTCTCTCTGTATTCTCCTCCAAACTCACATAACCACGGTAGAGATGCCTAAATCCAATTCTTATGTGCTTTCACTCAGCCCACACTAGCAGATAATATTTAAGTCATAATGGCATTGGTATGTATTTTATACCAATTAAATAATTAAATGAGCAAATTAAATGAGAAAATCCAATCTATCTTTGTTGATGGGTTCTAAGGCCGATAACTATTTCATTATCATGTCACACAAGTTGTTTGTCTAGTTTTTACTGGGAGAATGTACAAAAAAGAAGGAGCAAAACAAACATAATCAAATCAAAATTCTACTCATGCTCCCTTTAAGGGTTTGCTTTGGAATACACATGTTTTACAAAAATGTTGATTACTTTAGCTGCAAAACTGTTTTATCTTTCAGTGGTAACTTAATGATAACAAACCTCTGCTTCCTGTTAGAGAATCATAACACTGGTTAATTATTCTGTGCAGAGCACTTTTCTGCAGTCTCTCTAAACTCTAAAATCTTAAGTATAAGGAAACCTAAATGTAAACACCAACATAATTGGAAAAGAAGTTGGGAAGCATGACAGTAGGGACTTTGCTAGTTTCAGAAGAGGGTAAATTCCTTACATGCTTATAGAGAGGAGTTGAGATGAGGCTTAGATGTAGTTTTTTAATGAAGAGAAGGGAAAAAAAATAGGGAGTAGGTGAAGAAGGCGTTCTCAGAGGGATGCTTGAGCAGAACCTGTTTTTGGAGTTGGTTTAGCTAAAGATGAGTCATTAAATGACAACTTATAATAATTGTCCCCGATAACTGTTTTGGGGGAATGAGTTAATGAATGACTCATGCATCCAAGACACAAGCTGAGGTCTCTGTAAGGTTTGATTATTAGGAATCATGGGATCCAAGCCAGTCTTGAAGGAACTCCTACCCTGTGACTTGCTGGCTGAGAAAGGCCGTGAAGGCTGGAAGGCTGACCACAGACTTCCTGAGGGCTGTGGGAGAGTAAATGCCAAGGGTCAAGGAGACAGAGGATGTCTGGGAAAAAAACATTTTCTCCTCCACTCACAGAATACTTCTGCACTCTTAGTACTTCACTTCTGGCCACCAAATGTTTGGGTTTTCCGTACCAGGCAGTTCTGGCATTAACTGCCTGCAGTTAGCACAGACCCCCAGATTAAGGGCTCAGTCCCACAAGATTGCCCCCCACTTCAGATGCCAGTCAAAAGTAGTGAGTCCCCAGGTTACCCACAACTTCTGTGTGACTCAGCTGCAAATTAGAGGTTCCCACAACTCTCTGGGTTCCGTCATTTACTACATACGACAGCTCACAGAACTCAGGCAAACATTTACTTTACTGGTTTATTATGTAACAAAGAAGATGATAAAGGATACAGAGGAACAGCCCGATGAAGGGGTACATAGAGCAAGGTCTGGAAGGGCCCCAAGCACCGGGGCTTCTGTCCCTGTGGAGCTGGGGTGCACCAATCTCCAGGCACGCAGATGAGTTCACCAACCCGGAAACTCCCCCAATCCTATACTTTTGGGGTTTTTACGCAGGCTTTATCACAGACATAATCAATTATTAATTCTACTTCCAGTCCCTTCCCTCTCTGGGTGAGGCTGAAAGTTCCAAGCTTCTAATCATGCCTTGGTCTTTCTGATGACAAACCCCCAACCAGGAGCTCACCAAGAATCACCTCATTAGAACAAAAGATGCTCCTGCCGCCTAGGAAATTCCAAGGGACTTAGGAGGTCTGTCTCAGACACTCCTATCACTCAAGAAATACTAAGGTTTTGGAAGCTCTGAGTCAGGAATTGGGGTCAAAGATCAAGTACTAACAAGAACCAGCGTCAGAGAACAATTTATATTTCTTATTATTACACAGACTGCTTATGGACGTAAACGTCATGCTTGTAAGGCATTAGTGTGCTACTGCAATACTTTATGACTGTTTTTCAGCTGATAAGAAAATGAACCATTTAACATTTTTTGATGACAAAAACTGAAGCCTCAATCAAGAGAGACTAAACTTGACTTTCAGGTGTTTTGAGGTTCATCATTTTACATTTTTAAAAAGTGACCCACAGATTATACATTAATGCCACTTCCTGCACTAATAGAACCACGTCAATCCGATCATTGCTTTCTGAATAATACATATTAACAGCACAAAACAAAGTATGCCACGGTCTGCACTCGGCAACAAAAAATAGAAAAATGTCTTCATATGAGTTGTTAAAACCATTGTTTAGGAGTAGAAAAACAGACCAATAAATTATTTTCAGAAACAGCCCAATCCATAAATATGTTCAGGAGAAACAGAGGAAGCTGTTTGTTCCACACCTTCAGATTTTCAGATTAAGAAAAATATTAGCTGTTGAACTGTGTTAGAAAATCGTCTAAGGTAAATTGCAGTCAGATACATAAATTGGAATCTAAGCCCTAAGGCAGGGCCAAATGCAAACTTGTCATCAAGATAGGAAATAAAACTCACTGTTTACAAAACCAAAATAATCTGTGACCCCCATCTATGACCTTGCTGATATTTAGACACATCTGTTGATTATGATAGCAGTTAATTAGATCAGATATTAATTCATAAATATTAATTTCACACTTATGCATGCAATACCTCCCTTTCCATTTTTTCTTTTTACTTCTAAAATGAGATGGAAAGCACATAAAGAGATCAGAAATACTTATTAATTTTTAAGTCTTTGAGATTGTCACTCCCTTTAATAAAAATACAAAGCTCACTTAAAGTTATATGGCAGCCAATGGTAAAGCAAAATGAAAAGGGAAATTCTCACCTTTCTCCTATCATTCAAACCATGTGCCTTAATAAAAGGGGCCAGGTTTTAATGCCTATAAAGTTTATGATAAAGACGGCATATTAGAAATACGCACATGGGAATATAGTTATAAGAAAGATGAGGAAAGAGTGAGTTTATATGCAAGGTGTTTTCATTTTCTCTCCCTGTCAAGCTTTGTGGCGAAGTGATGAGATTCACAGGAAGACCAGGCTAGTTCTGTGCATCTCAGATTCCCTGAAGGTTGAGGATGCTTCAGATTAAACAAATAAACAACCCCAATCTCCAGGAAGGGTGCCAGATATAGAAGAGAAAAATTACAAAGATGGTTAATGGGTCTGAGGAGCAGAGAGACAGGTAGACAAAGATGGAGAAAAGTGCTGACTTGCTTATGTGACCTTTACCCCAATCATGGACAAATATTAACCTGCTGCTTTCAGTTCATTTTTGCTTACCCTCCCAGGGGCAAAGTGAAGCCATATGTATATGACCTTGATGCCCTACTGAGACGGGAAGCAGGGAACATGTTTCACCCTGGCTGCTGCAGTCATGTGATAAAAATTCACGGGTTGGGGAAGACAGTTATGACTGAAAGGGTTTCCCAGTGAAGGAGATAAAACTTCCAGGCAACACCTGATGCTTTAAGACAGGAGGGTCTTCAAAATGTTCCACATCAATAATGGAAGAGATTTTCCTAAAACTGTTGGTAGATGCACTCACAGTACAGGTGGTAGATTTGTAGAACAGAAATGAAAACAGCCCAAGTCAAAAAATGTGGTTGAAGATGTTTGTATAATCAAGTCACAAAATTCCTGAAATTTAAGGACTATACTTTGTGATTGCAGAGGGGGAGGTTGAGAATACTCTGAAATTATTTTATCCTTGCAGCTAGATTGGACTAAACCAGAAGACCGTGCTTGGTGTGTATGTACCCTGGCCCCTCACGGGCTAACTCTTGCTTGCCTCCCCAGCCTTTTCACAGTCTTTTTGGATTCCTAAACTACAAGCCTACAAAACTGTACCCAGTTCTCTGCCACATGCTACTCCCTCTCCTTGGAAAGTCAATCCCTGTACTTTACTAGTGCCTCAATTTTCATGCCCCAGTTTGAAAATAATCTCCTCCAGGAAGCCCTATACAGGTACGCTAAGGAAGATTTTGTTCCCTTGGAATCATCTATTTACTTGTTAATCTCCCCAACTAGACTATAAATTCATCCATTCATCCATTCACTGGACAAAGATTTAACTTTCTATGCACGTCAGTAACAGGCCCTGGTGGACAACTGGGAAGCAGATGGAAATGGTCCCTGCTCTCACAGTCTTCCAGTACAGGCAGAGGTTCCAGAATCTTCGATCTTCTCGGCAACTCTGCCTAATCTAGACTGTTCACTGAGTTGCCAGATGTGTCATGGAGAGATTCAAAAAGACTAAGATCTGTGTGTGGAATTTTACCACTTTGGTAATACAAAAAGCCATATCTAATATTTGTCAGTCATTGTTCAGGGTATCAGTTAGGAATGGGTTTGGCTGCATATAACTGAAAACCCATTTTACAAATAAGCGTTTAGTGCTTTTTTCCATACCAAGAAGTGTGAAGGTAGGCAGACCATCGTCTCCACGATGCCATCAGGGATTCGGACTCTGATTTCAGGCACCCCTAACATGTGGCTTTTATTTTCAAGATTGTTGCCTCATGGTGGCAAGGTGGCTCTTCCCACCTTCAGCATCATGCTGCATTCTAGGCAGAAGAAGATTAAGGGCAAAGGGCAAAAGGTACAGGCTAAGTGAGTCTCCCTTTCTGATTTCCCTTAAGTCACACCCAGCAAGTTCCACTTACATCTCATTGGCCATAAAGTGTGTCACAAGACCATAGCATAGCTAAAACGCAGGCTGAAAAAAAAATATTTTAAACTCATCATACATTTTCACCATGAACAAAATTGAATTTCTGTTTGTAAAAGAGGAGAAAATGGATATTGAGTAGATAGCCGGCAATGTCTGTGGTAGAGAGAAATCATTATTCTAAGTCATTTTATTCATTTGTTTGCACAGATTTCACAGACAATTACTAACTCTGGATTGACTGAAGTTCTAACGATGTTATTTCCTATATTTATTGTTTGTAACTCCAATTGTATTTACTCGTGGTGAAACTGTACATGGGTTAGGAGTGCTCATTTATTCCCAATGTGTTCCAACCAGTACAGATTAGGATCGGAATCATATTGCATGGAGGTAAAGGCAAAAATCCTGGAGGAGTTTTAATTCTCCTGACAGTTGTGGGAAGCCTTATCCTGTTTGGCACAAAGCCAAACATTACAACTGAATGTCTTAAAAGATAAATGAGACAATGAGTGGAATTAACACTATGGACTGAATTCTAACTCACAAGAAAGAATTAGACAAGTGGTGTAGTGTAAAGAGTCCCGGCTTTAAAATCAGATGGCCCAAGTTTGAATTCCTAGCTTTTATTCGTGTTGGCTGTTCAACTTTGGGCTGTCTACGCAATCTTCCAAGCCTCAATTTTCTCATCTAGGAACTGGGATAATAAGGCTACTTCACGGGGTTATTGGAACAGTTAAATAAGAGAATAATGCGTGTTAAAGTCCTAATACATAGCCAGAGTTTACTTTTTTTTTTTTTTACTGTAAAAGGCATATTTGTATTTTGAAGTTGAAGCAATTGGAATATTTAGGGATAAATGATCCTTTTAGGGTTAATAAACCTTAAGGAAGGGAATTCTAGGTATAGACATGCTTCAGAAAATACAAATTTGCATTCTGGGCATAAAAATGATGGCATTTCTGATTTTGGAATATAGATTTTAAAATTTGCTAAGACAAAATAGATATGAATTTATAGTCAGAGATTTTTAAAGGGAAGATGATTTGAGGAGATAGGTAGGCAATAATAAATAACACTTAGACCACATCATTCCTGTGATGAGAAAGAAACAAATAACATTCAGAGAGCATCCCAATCAGTAGCCACAGAATTTTAAAAATATACCCAGAAGGTGGTAAAAGAGGGGCCCATAAGTTAAGATGCTGTGCAGCTCTAGAATAGCTGGCCTGGCCAGCCAATCAGAGCCTCTGTGAAGTTCTCTATACCTCTCTCAATCCTGTACTTCAGAAAGGTTTTTTAGCAAATCAAAACAAGTCAGGAGGCCATTCAGGATGGTTAGGGATTTGGCACACTTATATACCAAATGGTTAATGAAGGTGGTGACATTTGATCTGGAAGAAAAGATATCCCTGGAGACTCAGTGTCTGTCTTCAGAGGCTCAGAGGCTGATGTGTGGTTCAGCCTTCAGACTGGAGGTAGCAAGATGGTGGTCTACAGAGGTATGATGTTTGGCCAACTCATTGTTGGCCCAAATAAATTTTTTAAATGTTTTGAATTAGCCACTGACTCTTAAAATCATAAGATTTCACTTGAAAATCTTGCTCTCTGACCTCTTGAAGCATTAGAAATTCTATCTCATTTGTATCAGCAAACAGCTGGAGAGGAGTAGTGGTTACCCTTTGTACAGGGCATGTGTCTTCCATTTCACCAATCACTGTTATTCTCCCTTACAAACTGAGGGAAACATCAGTTTATAGCCATCTTTCAGCATTTTTTAGCCACACTTTTTCTAATAGGATAATTGTATTTTTCACATCTCTATCAAATTTTTTCTTACTCTCCAAAAGTATCACTCACTGTCATTCAAGATTGTAGCCCATGGTTTAGATTTATTCTGTATTGTGTTGGGTGTAGAATTAGAGTTCGTGAGAAGATTTTAGCCCAGTTAAAGAGTTTTCTAGCAGAGTTGTATGAAGAAGAGTGAACAGTGCTTTCAGAATGTGGCCGTTGATGGCAAGTTCCCTGTAACTATAAATATTTCAGGAAAGGCTGAATGTCACGAAGTAGAAACAGCCTAAATGTTCACCTAATGGATGGATAAAGAAAATATAGAATATACATATTCTGCCTTAAAAAAAAGGAAGGCAATCTATCCCTGGAGGAAACTTGAGGACATTATGGTAAGTGAAATAAGCCAGTTACCGAAGGACAAATACTTCATGATTCCACTTAAAGGACGTGTCTAAAAGAGTCAAACACGTAGAAGCAGAGAGTAGGTCGGTGGTTGCCAAGGGCAGTGGGTGGTGGGGAGCTGTTATTCGATGGGTATAAAATTTCAGTTATGCAAGATGAATAAGTTCTAGAGACCTGCTGTACAACATTGTGTCTATGGTTAACAACACTATGGAACACATAAAAATTTGTTAACAGGGTAGATCTCATGTTAAGTGTTCTTACAACAATTTTTTTTAAAAAAGGAGAAGTCTGAATGTTGACCATCATTGATGCTGTGTGAGAAATTCTTGTATGTCTTAGGATAGTTCATCATTGTTGGGCTACAGCTCAGAGACATAAACATAACTCCCACCCATTTGCCACTACTTTTTGACCAATATAGGGAAAAAAAATCACTTAAAAAAACTGTAACTGAAGCTGAATCCTGTACTGTTAGAATGTTGGGCTGAACTGCTGAGAAGATAGAAGATAATGGTAGTGCAGAGTAAGGTTCATCCTGCTACAAGGACAAGACAAGAGAAAAGCATATATTAAAAATGTTTAAAAATTGCATGTTTCCAGGGAGATAAGAAAACTTTGCCTTTGGGTCTCTAAGAAGGTATGGTCAGGGCAGTAAACAATTCTACTCAAGTGGAAATATAGCGCTGAAGGGCAACCAAGCATAAGCATGGATGTTATAGATTCCATGAAGCCCTGTTATGTGAGATAGTGATTCCAACTGCAATTATTGCTAATTTGTTTGTTACTCTTTTCAGTCTTCTAATCTTTTTAAGCTCACTACCACAAGGTTCAGAATTTGTAAGTGTGCTGCAAACATGAAACAGTTGAGGGCTGGACTCAAAGACTGAACTGGGCAGCCTGTGCTTTTGTCCAGCTCTGAGAGAGTAATAGACTCTTCATGGAGATCCTAGGCAAAAGAGAGCCTACTGTGAACTCATCTTGTTTTGTAAGGACAATAAAAAGTGTAGATACACACGGGACCATTTCTTTGATGTTCAGAGATATGAGACTCGATGCGTTTTTTCATATTCAATACACTTGGGGCAATAGCAAAATATGATTCCAGTCTAGTCACATCTGTTAACGTTGCTACACACCATTTGTTGATTCAATCAAGGAAATAGAAGACTTTCTACCTGTTTAGGCATAATGTTCTGGAGTCCATTATGGCTCCAGAACAGGTGCTACTCTGTGATGTGGGCCTCTACCCAATAACTTATATTACCCCTCTTAAATCAATCGAGATTAAGGCTGAAGATTAAGGAAAAACTTGAAAATAAATGCAAATAATGTACAAAATTCAAATTTGAAAAGTCAATGGCAATAAAGATTTAATCTCAACAGAAGAGCAAACTGTCTTTCCTTTTTTCCTGCTGTTTAATTTAAGGGGGCTTTTTTTTTTTTCATAGCAACAGAGTACTTCAAACCACTTTGTTGGGGATTTATGAGAATGTTTCTTCCCTGGGGCAACTCATTCTTCTCTTTGGAGACTCTTGCTCATTTGTGCATTAAGAAAAGAGTATAAAGTTTGTGGTGAAAGATTAGACAACTATTCTCAATTCATGGGTCCACAATGGCCATTGTCTCAAAATG
Source organism: Delphinus delphis (assembly GCF_949987515.2). NCBI lineage: Eukaryota > Metazoa > Chordata > Mammalia > Artiodactyla > Delphinidae > Delphinus > Delphinus delphis. Next base: position 31,715,376 of record NC_082696.1, read on the forward strand.
TTTGTAAAAATATTGAGAATATCCTCTTCCTTTCTTCTCCAAATGCCAAAAGTTTATTCCATGTACATGGCAGAAAATATGAGTTTATCCTTGTTTTTATTATTTGATGAATTGATTTAAGTTAATGGAATACAGCAAACATTTTTTTAAGCACAGATGTTTTGCAATGTGTTACAACATAGTAAAATTATAAAATGTAATTGACATGCCTTTTTCTAACTGATATTTTTATTTAGATAATTGTGGAATCACATGCAGTTGTAAGGAATACAGAAAGACTCTTGTACACTTTGCCCAATTTCCCCCAATGGAAATATTTAGCAAAAGTATAATATAAAATCACAACAGGGATATTGACATTGATCAAACCCACCTCTATTATTCAGTTTTCCCCAAACATGCTTGTACTATGATTAATTCATAGTAATTTTGAGTGAATCTCTTTGTATGATTTTCATAGTGGTTGCTCTGAAGATTACAATATAAATACAGGACTTACCACAGTCTCCTGAATTCAACATTTACTGCTTTGAATGAAGTATGGAAATATCACTTCCATTTAAGTTCCTTTACCTTCCCCACTTCTAAATATCATTGTCTTGGATGTCAGATGGTGTTATAGTTTTTGTTTCAATCATCAAATATACTTTATAAAACTCATGAGAAAAAGATAGTTTATTGTATGTACCCGTATTTCTTTCCTCTCTGTGCTTTCTTCCTTCCTGATATTCCAACATTTCTTTTAAAAAAAATCATTTTCTGTCTGTTTGAAGAATTCCCTTCATCAAAAATTTAAGGGTGTGTCTGTTAGAAACAAATTCCTTTACTTTTCCTCCGAGAATGTTTTTCTTTTCTCTCATTCCTGAGGGACAGCTTTGCCAGGTTCAGAATTCATGGTTGACAGTTCTTTACTTTCAGCCCTTGATTAATATTGTGTCACTTTTTTCTGGCTTCCTTGGTTTCAGGCGATGTATCCGCTATCACTTGAACTGGAGTTTCTCTAAAGGTAATGCATTGTTTCTCTCTGGATTTTTGTCTCAAATTTTTCTTTTTCTTTTTCATTTTCAGAGGTTTAATTATTATGTGTCTTGATATGAATTTCCTTGTGTTTATCCTGTTTGGGTTTCATTCAGCCTCTTGGCTGTATCTTTTGCCAAATTGGGGGAGTTTTCAGCCATTGTTTCTTCAAATATTCTTTCTGCCCCGCCCCCCGTCACTCTCTTTCTGAGACTCCAATATTACTGTTGGATCTTTTATTATCCCACAAGTCCCTGAAGCTTTGTGTTTTTGTTTTGTTTTGTTTTAAGCCTATTTCCTCTTTGTTTTTCTATTTTTCTGTCTTCAAGTTTGGGTTAATTCTATTGTTCTGTCTTCAAGTTCACTGATTCTAACCTCTGTCATCACCACTCTACTGAGCCTGTACAGCAAGTGGTTTTTTAAAAATTCTGTTACTGTATTTTTCAATTCTATAATTTCTACTTGATTCTCTTTTATAACATTTATTTCTTTGCTGAGATTTTTTTTTCTCATCTGTTGCAAGAGAATTTGTAAGTGATTGTTGAAACACTTTTATAATGGTTGCTTTAAAATCCTCGTCAGAGAATTCCAACATTTGATCCATCTTGGTGTTACATTAGTTGATTACCTTTTCACACTGAAGTTGTGATTTTCTTGGTTCTTGATATGACAGGACATTTTCAATTGTATTCTAGGCATACTGTCTATTATGTAGCAGATTCTGGGTCCTATTCAATTCTCTTATTTTAGCAGCAGCATGCAGGTCTTGGCCTACTTTTGAGGGCTGTTCTTCCAATGGCAGTTTAATTTTTACTGATTTTGTGGTGTTATTTTGATCCGTTTGGTTTATCAGGTGCCACTGGGGCTCTCACAGGCCCCCGCTGGTGCTGCCTGAGGGGGATGGCAGGGGTTTCCCCAGGCTGGGCCACTCAGTGGGATCTCTCAGTGGGGAAGGGCATGGTACCTCTTTCCTGCCCTGGTGTCTCTGAAGGGTGGGAGCAGGGGAAGTCACAGACATAGGGACTTCCTGGACCAAGCTGTTGCTTCTGCTGGGCCCCTCATCTACCTGCACTGGTAGCTTTGGCCCAAGAAAGAGAATCTCAGGCCCAAAGGGAAAAAAAGTCTTCCCATACTAGCCTACTTGCTGAGACTTGGTCCCCTTATCAGGTTCTACTTCTGCCCCAGATAAACATGTTATTTAAAAATTACCTTTAATGGTGATATGTAGAAAAAGCTAGTTTAATGATGATTGGGAATATTTCCAGGCTGTATTTGTGCAGTTGATTTTGGAGTATGTTTCCTAGAACTCCAATTCCACAGGCTTACCTTGGGGCATAATCTGATATTGCTGTTCGGGACATCAGTTACCTTCTTATCTGTTGGAATGATGACATCCAAAGAGTGTTGATGCCAGGCTGGAGAGAGGCCCAAAGGTAAATCACAGGTTTTTACCTCAATCATTGGTTTTATCACAGACTCAGATATAGCAGACAATGCAGACTTATCAGATTTGATAACACAGTTATCCTTCCAGGATGGACTTGAGGACACAGGGAGGGGGAAGGGTAAGCTGGGACGAAGTGAGAGAGTGGCATGGACTTATATACACTACCAAACGTAAAATAGATAGCTAGTGGGAAGCAGCCACCTAGCACAGGGAGATCAGCTCAGTGCTTTGTGACCACCTGGAGGGGTGGAATAGGGAGGGTGGGATGGAGACGCAAGAGGGAGGGGATATGGGGATATATGTGTATGTATAGCTGATTCACTTTGTTAAAAAGCAGAAACTAACACACCATTGTAAAGCAATTATACTCCAATAAAGATGTTAAAAAAAAATTATCCTCCTACTTCATGGGACAGACTCTTCACCTTTCTGCACTCTCCAAAAAAAAAAGCACAAAATAAATAAAAACAAACAAAAAAACCTTGATAATTGAGACAGTGGAATATTATTTGGTGCTAAAAAATGAGCTATTAAGCCACGAAAATACATGAAGGAAACTTAAATGCATATTGCTAAGTGAAAGATGTCAATTTGAAAAGGCTACATACTGTATGATTCCAACTATATACCACATTCTGAAAAAGGTAAAACTATGGAGATAATAAAAAGATCAGTGGTTGCCAGATGTTGGGGGCAGAGAAGGATGAATAGGTAGAGCACAGAAGTTTTTAGGGCTATGAAACTATTCTGTTTCATTCATCTGTACTATAATGGTAGATATATGTCATTATACATTTGTCCAAACCCATAGAATGTTCAACACAAAGAGTGAATCCTAATGTAAACTGTGGATTTGGGGCAATAATGATGTGTTAGTGTCAGTTCATTGGTTGTAACAAGTGTACCAGTTGCTGGGTGGAAGAGGTTATACATGGGGGTGGGGTATATGAAACTCTGTACTTCCCACTCAGTTTTGCTGTGAATCTAAAACTGCTCTAAAAAATAAAGGCTATTAATTTAAAAAATGGATTGACATAGATTCTTCTCTTCCTCTCTTTTGTCTTAGTAGATGAGGTGACTATCTTCTGCCCTGTCTCTCACCAGTTCTGAACTTACAGCTATGACAAGGGTTGATGTGTCACACAAATCTGCAGAGTACCATCACTTAGACTAAGATGGGAATGGTGCCTACCCAGGAGTTGGGCACGCAATAGTCACTTCCTCCTAAACCCCCAAACTCTGTGCTCTCTCCCTCCTCATGATGCTTGCAGTCTCATACTCAGCCTCGAAAAACACGTTTTCCTTTTCTTAGCCTAGATAACTCCCATTCTTCATTCATATCAAGGTCAAGTGCCACCTTCTTCCTTCACAATCCCTTTCCCCGCTTGCCTAGCCCTCATCATGGCCAGGTTTCCGTTCTCCAAGTCCCTGTAGCATAATGAGCTTCCCTTGTATACAGCTCTCAGCATCTGAGGTAGCAATGTCTTTTTCTTGGCTACCTGCCCCATTAGATTGTGAGCTCTTTGAAGGCAGAGTATATGTATTTTACTTCTGTATCTCCAGGCTCCTGCTTTTCCTATCACAGAATAGGGGCTTGGTACATGTTTACTAAATAAATGAATGAATAAGTGAGCTAATATCATTGCTATTACTAAAATCTGGTGTAATTTGGCATCTGTGGGGTGTACAGTACTCCACTGGGCTTCAGGACTTGATACAGAGCTCATTCATAGCTCCTACCTTTAAAATATCTCCATCCATTGGTCCATCCAGACAATATTTATACCCCTTAATCCAGTGCGGTTCATGTTTATTAGGCTACTTGGCTCTATAGCTGATTCTATGGGAAGGAGTACAAAACAATCGTAAAAATAAAACACTAGGAATTTCAAAGAGCTCCCGCCGGCTTTCTTTCCACTGACAAGTGTAACCCTAACCATCCAAACTCCTTTATTTAAAGAACGAGCCATTCTTTCTGGCTTGAAACATCAAACAACAATTTAAGGATTCTCGCAATATTAGAGTAAGAAATGGCATTGTATCCAATGTACATATAAATAGGCTGAACAAATATTCCCAGTGCTGACGGAGCGTGTACTATGCACAGAAGAGAAATTTCTGGAAGGAGGAGACTTACACAAGTTATACTGCAAATGAAGAGTTTCAGTGTCTTTTTCCCCATATTATGTTACTCTAAAACCCAAGAAATTATTAGGGCTTGACCTGTGTTCTGGTTTTCTTACCTGAAAAAAAAATTGATGTGTGTCTGTTTGTTTTAATTACTAGTATACCAGAGTTGAAAAGTACCAGGGCCTCCTGCAGCCAGCAATTAATTTACACATGCACCAGGGCATGCACTGAGGGCATGGCCTGGTTTCAGGAGAAATGTGCCCGTGGTTATTTTGTAAGCTAATGTAAGCTTGTGCCTCATTACTGGGTCTGTCATTGACTAGCTGTGGCTCAGAAAACCCGTTTCTATTTTTTGCCTTGTTAAACTTATCGTGTGACCTTAATCTTTTAACACTTCTCTACCTCAATGTCCTCACCTACGCTGTGCTTTTCCATTTACAGAGGATAAATAAGGTGGTGAAATATTGATTGACAGGAAAAATAAGTGTTTGCCCCAGCAAAATATTGATTTTTATGAATTAATTCTATAAATTCCGATTCTTTGTAAACACAGTGAAAATGAGATGTCACAAAGGAATATAAGAAAAGAAAATCTGCCAAGTGATAAGTTAAGAGAATCTTGCTAGTTACTGTGATAACTATCCCACATATTATTATTATTCATAATGTTGAGTTCATGGGGCTTTACTACAGAAACGCCACAGTTTGAATTTCTGTCCAATTGGACATGTCATTCACAGGAGCTACATAATGAGAAGGATGAAATTATCTCAGGCATCTCGTTAGAAAACAAAGAATGTCAAAACCTGAAAGGACTTAAGTGTGCCTCGACTCAACTAGCTTTTCTGAGTCCTGAAATTTTTTATTTGAGGGTCACAGAGGTGAATTAACTTGATTAAATTCACATAGCTAGTGTCATGAATAGAACCTATGTATCTTGACTCCTAATTCAAAGTTGGCTACTCTTTACTATATCAGTGCATTAAGTAAGCTTCTTTCCTTTCCAAGGATATGCATTTTGTTTATTACAGCAAGGCTGAAATGTAATGTAAGAACTATAACTTGGTGGTTAAGAACATGGGTCAGGAATCAGTCTGAGTTCAGATTCTTTTTTTTTTTAATTAAATTTAATTTTTTTAACATCTTTATTGGAGTATAATTGCTTTACAACGGTGTGTTAACTTCTGCTTTATAACGAAGTGAATCAGCCATACATATATCCCCATATCTCCTCCCTCTTGCATCTCCCTCCCACCCTCCCTATCCCACCCCTCTAGGTGGTCACAAAGCACCGAGCTGATCTCCCTGTGCTATGTGGCTGCTTCCCACTAGCTAGCTATTTTACATTTGGTAGTGTATATATGTCCATGCCACTCTCTTACTTCATCCCAGCTTACCCTTCCCCCTCCCCGTGTCCTCAAGTCCATTCTCTACATCTGCATCTTTATTCGTGTCCTGCCCTAGATTCTTCAGAACTGTTTTGTTTTTAGATTCCATATATATGTGTTAGCATAAGGTATTTGTTTTGTTCTTTCTGACTTCACTCTGTATGACAGACTCTATGTCCATCTAACTCACTACAAATAACTCAATTTCGTTTCTTTTTATGACTGAGTAATATTCCATTGTATATATGTGCCACATCTTCTTTATCCATTCATCTGTTGGTGGACACTTAGGTTGCTTCCATGTCCTGGCTATTGTAAATAGAGCTGCAATGAACATTGTGGTCCATGACTCTTTTTGAATTATGGTTTTCTCAGGGTATATGCCCAGTAGTGGGAGTGCTGGGTCGTATGGTAGTTCTGTTTTTAGTGTTTTAAGGAACCTGAATTCAGATTCTGATGGTACAACTTAATGTGAGAACTTGGGAAAGTTATTAATTGACATAGCCTTTCCATTTCTCCATCTGTAAATGGATAAAATAATAATAATCAACCCATAGGATTTGTGGGGGGGCGATAAAAATGATATAATCCACATAATAGTAGATAGTACAGTCTGTAGCACTATTTAAGTAGGTAATAAATGAAAGCAAAGCATACAGCGAAAAGTAAGTTGTTTTTTCTCCTGGAGTATTTTTGCACAAGTCCAGTTAAGTTACAGAGACATGTCTTATGTCTGTACGTGTTTGAAAACTTGAGCTTTCTTTCTTTTTATCTTTTAAACAATTATTTATTTATTTAAAAAATTTTTTATTTTATATTGAAGTATAGTTGATTTATAGTGTGTTAGTTTCAGCTTTACAGCAAAGTGATTCAGTTATACATATACATATATCTATTCTTTTTCAGAACCTTTCCCCATAGAGATTATTACAGAGTACTGAGTAGAGTTCCCTGTGCTATACAGTAGATCCTTGTTAATTATCTATTTTATATATAGTATTGTGTATATGTTAATCCCAACCTCCTAATTTATCCCTCCTCCCAATCTTTCCCCTTTGGTAGCCATAAGTTTGTTTTCTAAGTCTGTGTGTCTGTTTCTGACAAAATTCATTTGTATCATTTTTTTAGATTCCACATATGAGTAATATCATATGATATTTGTCTTTCTCTGACTTACTTCACTCAGTATGATAATCTGAGCTTTAGATGTTATCTCAAGAATAAGATTCAAAGAGCTGAAAGAAATGACTGGGAAATATGTGAAAAGTTCTTGAATGTTTGTTTATTTGAAATAGATAATTGATTCTGAAGTCAAGCCTATAGCAAATCTCAAATATGTAAAGGAACACAGTACATCTTAATTTGGAAGAGGAAAGGAGAACGGCCAAGGAGGACAAGCTTTCAGTGAGATTTCCAATTGTTACTTTTCCCTTTTAAAACCCCTAGGGGCTAGACTCATCTTCCAAGTTTCACACCTGGCCCTGATAACTTGTTTCACAGTCCTTCAGAATACAGAAGTATGGCAAGACGTATGAATCCAGCCACCATGCAGGTCAAATAAGAAGCAATGTCAGGTTTTGCACTTCCCTACTTTCATCTCTTGTCTGAGTTTAATAGATGAGCTCCATGTAATTTGAGCCAGCTCTAGACAACAGAATATAATCCCGACACTACTCCAGGAAGAGAACGTCTCCGCTCTGCATCTCACTTCTCCGACTGTGTTTCCATTTTCTCTGCCAGGCACAGGTGATTCAGTCTCTCTTGCCCTCATTCTCTCTGCCACTCTGCAGGCTGCCGATGAGCCCATATTCAAGTCCAGTTGCTGTGTCAGTAATGAAATCTCAAACCACAGTCCTTCCTTGTTATCACTTGTAGTTCTTTTCACCTTGACCATTACGAACCCTGTATATGACTTTTCAATATAGAATATAAGTGCACGTTGGCCAAGGAGATCCACAAGTTAATTATGCCAGTGGTTCTTCTTCCTATTTCTTGAACGTTACATGTAAGTAAGCATATAACCATCTACATTGCTCCTTACACATTCTCCTCTCTTATAAGCCTTGAAAGCTGTAAAAAAGTTAAGCTTCATTTTAAAAAATTCACTTACTACTCATTTGGAGAACCAAACAGGGACTAGTACGAAAGCACCAGGACTTTATGTAATCACTTTGCTTTGAAAGAAAATGATATCATAGTCTCAGCAACGCATTTTTGTAGTGCATTTTTCCAAGAAATTAAATATTAAATAGTGTATCTGCTCGATGTACGAGAGCAGAAGCTGGATGGTGGCCTACTGTATTTTATGAAGATGGCACTGTGGGCTCTATGTGCATGTTTTGTTTCTCTCGGCATTGTCCTTTCAGACAGAACCCCATTGGCACTCTTGGCAAAGGCCCAGACTTCTAAGGCATATACCTTGTATACAGACTCTACCCTCTACCTTTTCCTCTATTATCCTCCTTCCATTTTTCCTTTTCCTCCCACTTTCTGCATGTATCTTTTCCTGTTTTATATTTTTAAAGGCTTCTTAAATACTTTCCAGAATGAGGTATGAGTGAGTGAATGATAAATGGTAAATGACACACTTCTAAATGTGATCTGTATGTTTGCCTTACTCTTACATTTTAGTTTTAAAATTAACCTAACAACCCAACATTTTGCTTGTTAATACTGTAGCTCCTAGGATAACGAAGTCTAAATTAATTTATGTATTTGTTGATTGTTTGTTTTGTACCAGGTTCTATACTATGTGTTAATACAGTGGTATGTAAAAAGATGTGGTTCCCAACCCCATGGAGCATACATTCTGTATAAATAAAGTTTTCTACTAATTAACTACTACAATGTCTGCACCAGTATTTTCTCTTCGATATATTTAACTTTAATATACCTTGCAATACTTTCAATATACTAATGTGTGTTTTTTTGCATTTGTGATATGTGCATCTATTTATATTAAACTTGTCTAGTCTGACAGAGAATATAGTATATGCCACAGAATCTTCTGGTCTTCTGTTGAGCACTGTTAGGATTGTCAATATAAGAATTATTGATTAGGATTCTGTCTTCATATAACTCTCCAGTAGATTTTAGTCTCTGTTAGTGTAATTGTTTATAGGATAAAATTTATTTTCTTTTGCTCATTATAGAAGGAATTTCCTCTGAGGGTCATAGACAGTCCCCACTACCTTATAAATCAGAACTGATGTTTAGCTGTTAAACTAAATCAGGAAGTGTGGTACTGTGTGTGTATTCATGTGTGTGTGTGTGTGTGTGTGTGTGTGTGTGTATGAGTGCATATGATGACACATTCATAAATATGCAGCAAGTAGTCAAATCCTGATTCTCTTAAGCACGTACTTTTATCTTTTCTTTCCTTTCCTCCTCATTAAAGCATTTAATTATCTATTTGCTTATGGGCTAAGTGGGTTGAACAGGCAAGACACCTGCCCTCTAGCATTATTGTCGAAAGATTTTATTAAGCACATCATTGCCCTAGGCACTGGGTAGTTGCTGCACCAAAAGAGCTGCGTACTCCGAGTTTCCAGGTTTTTTCCCTGTCAGAGATGGTTCTTATGCGACTTAATCTCCACATTCATGGAATTAAAATATAGTTTTTTTTGTTTTGGGGAAGATTGATTCAAAGTACACCAATTCAAGTATACTTCCCCATTCATAGTCCTGTGGAAGTAGCTGTTTTCTTTTTCTGGTTCTTTTACTTCCATAGTATCTTTTCTTCTCTCTGTCCCAGGTCCTGTCTTTCTCATGTAAGAAATCCTTACATATTTTAATGAGCATTTTGGGGGAAATCATAGGATATTAAATTCAGTTTGATATTTATCTAACTGACCATCTGTTCAAACCCATTTGAGAAAAATATCTTCAATAATTACAACTGCAATGCCTATAATGTGCGCCAGAGCACTGCACAATTCCAAGGGCACCAGCTGTAGTCTCTGTGACTCAGACCTCACAACTACATGCGTAAAGGGACCCCCAGAGCTCCAGCCCTGGCTCTGATCTTTCTCCTATGCTTCATCTGTTTGCTGAATGGCCCACCTTCAACATATCTAAAAATGACATTTTCTTTTAACTCCTCTCAACTCAATCAATTCCTTGCACTGATTTCCCCATCTTGGTTCTTTCAATCCTGAAAAAAATCCAATATGTTGAAGTCCTTCGCCTTGCTTTGTATTTAGTTAGTCACATAAATGTATTGACTCTTTTATCAAAATATTGCAGGCATCCATCCAGTCCTGCTCCTTGCTGGTTCTAACGCTCCTGGTTTAAGTTTGTGTCTTAATTCATATCTGGGCTCTTGCCAGTCCCCTTTCTTAACAGGGCCTGTCTCTGTTTCACTGATCAAAACTCCACTTAAAACTCCCACTGAAGTCGGCTAGTTGCCATGACTGAAAGAGATTTATGCTTCCAAGCACTCCTGTGGAACGTATGATTATTTTCTAAAATAGTCAATAAAGTTGTAAGCTCCTCAAGGGGCACTACAGCTCCTGATGCATCTTGTACATTCACATACCCAGCTCTGCGATTATCACCTAGTCCATGATCAGGAAGTAAACACATGTTCAGACCTCTCTCTGAGCTCCAGGTGCTTATGTCCAGCTACCTTTTACACATCTCTATCTGAGAACATCAAACAATAATCATTGTGTCCCCATCAAATCTCCCCTTTACTGCCTAGTTCTGTGAATCATCCACTCTCCACCCAGGTACCCAAGCCAGAGACCTCAGCTCATCCTTCAATCTTCCTCTTTCCAAGCCCCAACATTCACTCAGTCGCCAGACCCTGCTGAATTGTCCCAGCATGCTAGCCACCTCCTTGAGTTTTCTCAGTCCACCCTTAGTACTGTTATCTTCACATAAGCGCTGTGTTTCTCGGTTGTATTGCTGCAGTGGCCTCACAGCTCCCACAGTCATCAGTCTTTCTCCCTCTAATCAATGCCATTTTAGTGATCTTTATACGTTGGGAAACTGAACCTACAACTTTGTTGCTTAAAACTCATCATTGTTTACCAGTAGCCTTCCTGGTAAAGTTCAAACTCCATAACGAGACATCGAAGACTTATTTTCTGACTTTTGCTTTGCACTTCTTTCCTCCCTTCCCCTCCAAACTCCATTAGTAATGGTGACTGACTCTCCGAAGGTCTTTTCCCCAGGTAATTTGTCCAAGCCAGTCATGGTAGTCCTGAATTCTCTTTTCTAGTGAATATTTAGGAAAGGCTAAGTGACCCAGTTTTGGCCAGTGGGGTGTGAGAAGAAGTCTGCTGATAATATTCTAGGAATTATTTTCTCATTTAAAATACAGACCCAAGGAAAAGACAGCTCCTTTCTGCTTCTGAGTATTCCCCTGGCTGGAAATGATATCTGGACATTGTGCAGCCATCTTGCTACAAGAACAAGGATAAGACCAAAAAAGGGAAGAGAGCAGAGCCACAAGAATTTCAGAAAAGCATTGTTGGAGACCCGGTGCACTGCTCCTGGACCATGCCCTATTTATGAGCTACCGTTCAGGTGAGACGATACATTTCCTCATTGCTTAGGCCAGTCTAAGTTTGGGTTTTCTGTTATGTGCAGTTGAAGTTATGATAAGGAGTTGCTCCAAACATGCCATGCTTTCTGTTCCCCCAGCTAAAATGCCTTTTTTTTCTAGGTTTCAGGTCTAAAAAAAAAAGTCAAGCCTTTCCCAACTGCCCAAAGTAGCCATGGTAAAACTCTTTGCTTACCCAAATCTTAGAACTTTTCACTACGGTTAAAATTACTCATCTGTCTCCTCCAGTAGTCTTGTTCTGGACATGTCAATCATGGTTCTTTCATGCCCATGGTACCTTTTAATTCATTCATGTATACATTTATTTGACAAACATTTATTGAGCACCTGCTATGTGCCAAGCATTATTGTAGATACTGGGATACAAGAGTAAATTAAGAGTAAATCAAGCCAATAAGTTCCTTGCCATCATGGAGTTTAAATTCTAGGAGGGAAGGCAGTCAATAAACAAAGAAGCAGATATACAACATGAAGAGTTCAAGGAAATAGTGATGGGATGAGGGTCATAATTTAGATAAAAGGTCAGAGAAGACTTCTCTGAAAAAAGCCCTGAGGGAAATAAGAGAGTAAGCACATGGATGCCTGAGAAAGGAACATGCCAGGGAGAGAGGACATTGAGTGAAAAGATCTTGAGGGGAAAGAGTGCTTGGTGTTCTGAGGACCAATAGGTGGCTGGAGCAGGGTGGAGAGCGGGGCAGAGCGGTGGGAGATAAGCATCAGGAAGTAACTTAGGAAGAGATGTGGGATCTCGTAGACCTAGAAGTTTAGATTTGATTCAGAATAGAATATTTTCAGTGAGGAACAACATGATTTGAGCTGAGTTTTAAGTGTATTTTACTAGCTTCTGTGTGAGGAAAGGGCTGTGGTGAGAGGGGAGGGGAAACAGGAGACCGTCACTGTGGTCCAGGGGAGAGACCGTGGTGGCTGGACCAGGACATAAGGCGTGGCCATTTCTAAGAGATGTTGCCACGCTCACTTCCTTGCAGAGGAAAGTAGCCCTGGATTTATGACCAGACAGCTCTCTTCCCACTGCCAAACCTCCTCAGCCCCTGCTACTGGACTTGATGTTGGTGTCCCATCCCAGAACAACTCATCCATAAACTCTCCGCTGACCTGTGAGACAGCTTCAAATGAAAAGCAATGTCAAGATATGAATGAGTCATTCGGTAAGCCACAGAAAGAAGTGAGAAGAACCACAGAAAAGGAGACAGGAATGAATAGGTGGGCTGTATCAGGGGCAGAGTGTAGCGTAGGAGCCATGCATTGAATCTTCTGTGGCAGAGACAAGTTGGCTTGATCTCTAGAGAAGCCATGGGTGCTGAGTGGACTCTGGGTTCCACCTCTGTGGACCCATAGTGAGTTTCCCGGTTCCCAGGAGTCCTGATTATTCCTGTTGCCTTCTCGTATTGCCACATGTAGCCCTACTATAAATCCTTATTAATAGAAAATTACTTGAACGAACCTATGCTTCCTGCATCCAGGATATCAAGACTTTGGGTTGTCCCAACAACCTTACAGGGAATTAGGATGTATGACATTTGGTTGTGGCCTTGGAGCAAGTGGGAAGCTGTAAGACGCCGGTTCGAATCTCACCATGGACGCCAAGAGGCCATGGTCTGCAGTGGCAAGTGAAACTTTTGCCTGTAATTTCACACACGCCCAAAATGTGTTCTCTTTGAAGGCAGCACTTTGCAGGACTTGGTGGCTGCTGTGTTTGTGAAGTGTCAAGAAGCTCAAAAATGTAACCACAAAGGAGTTGGATGGTTGCTTCTCTCAGCGTTAGACACTTTCAAAAATAAATTTGTAAGCTCTGACCTGGGTTGCTTGACTAATGGCAGATAAGGAAACAGTGCACCATTATATAACCATGGCAAGCTGAATTTTCTGCCTACATCCATATCCGAGGCTAGGAGCCCGCTGAATATCGTGTTCAGAAATTTTTTTTGCATTGAAGAAATGAAGCGTTAAACACATCCTCTTTCTTGAATGTGAGCTAAGAAATAACTGCTTCACTGGTAATGGGAATAGAAGCTGAAACGAAGCACAGTGTAGGGTCATGCTGAGATAAAATTTTGAGTAAAAAATAAGTAATGAGAGTCAAAGAGCCAGAGACAAGAGCGTGGGCATTTACAAGTGAGGAGTGGCACTTATAGTAGAAACAAGATGGACAGAGATCACAGTGGTGGAGGAGCAACAGATCCTTTTTCCTGAGGGACAAAGCAACACTGGAGTCTAGAAGCTGCGCTGGATTCTTCCAGTGCCCCGACAGCAGTCCCATCAGGTCAGACGCCTGCCTGTGCAGCTGTATTCGGTGCCCAGGGTGGTTTCAGCCTGCTCTGATATTGGAGAGGCATACACCTTCTGAATTGCTCTGAAAGCTCATAATGAGGTAAATATGAAGCAATTTTAACAGTCATTTAGAAAGTGATTTCACATGTATTTTTCAGTTGATGCAAGAATCCTAATAGATTGTTACAAGAGGGAGTATCTTCATTTGACACATTCACTTGACTTTCCTTTGGAAAAGTTACACAGCTCGTGGGTAGTATGACTTCTCCAAGTCCCATGTTCTTGCCACAATTTCAAGGAACGACACAGCTCTCCAATGAGCAATGGACACCATTTAGGTTCCATATTGAATGTGTAGGTCTCTTGCATTATATCTTAAGTCCCATACATTAGGATTTAATTATCTAGGTTTCAAGATCCTAGCTTCCTGGTGATTAATAATAGATATTGTTTGTTTTTCTTTTGAATGACAAGTTCCATTCAGAGAGTCAGAAAGTCGTGTGTTCGCCGCTGAAAATGTACGATAAAGCACAGGGGCTATTTGATGCTCTAGGTTTCTGTCTGCTGAGGACTGCTTGTATTCAGTCACACTTAACAGACATGATAGGCACTGATAGTCTTAAGAAAATGACTTTGATATATTAGGAGGACAAAAAAACACAATTTCCTTAAAAATGTTTCAAATCCACACACAGAGTAGTAAAAATGGCAAAAAAACCCCAGGTTTTTCAATAAATTGATTTTTATTTCTTCAATACTCAATGCCAAGTCATCTTCTAACTTCTTTTGTCTGTAAACTACAAGGAGTAACAAAGAAAAACACGATCAGATAAAACAGCCTTTCCCTCTTAGCTGGTCCTACCACTGAATCAGTAAACTTATGTCCTATTTGTGTGAGACTCATGTTAATTCATGGTAGAATTATAGATCTTCAGGGCTGTCAGAAACCTGAAAGATCATCTGGTCCCACCATCGATCTCAAACTTATAGAATATTCTAGCAATTTCATTGCTTGCAAAGAGTGAATTATTGTTTCCTGACACTGTATTCCTGGGACTTTCTAAGAAGTCTAGCCAAATAAACCAACACTCTAAACGAAACATAATAAACAACAACACTCTACAATTATAGCAATTGAAAGGCAATGTGTCTAAAATTTCCTTGCACTGGAGAAGCCCTTTGTGGTTGATCGATGTGATGTTGCCACGTGAACTTCTTTGTATCCAGGCCTCATGACCTCAATAGAGACAAGGACTCAGCTCTGTAGAGTCCAGTAAAGACTCACACAAAGTAACGATGAAAAAAAGAATTGGTGCACACAGAGCAGGACTCTAGGATACATTCTTTTCTTTTCTTTCTTTCTTTTTTTTTTTTAATCTGGTAAATCCTCAGTAAATTTAGATGGACTGATGTGAAGCTGCACTAGTAATTTAGTAAGATTGAATGATAGATTCAATAACAGATCGACGTGTGGCACAGTGAGAGTCCAGAAAACTCCTCTTGTCGGGATATTCTAATAATCTTCTTAGAGACATTCTTAATCAACTGCACCAGCCTTTCAAATACAGGATTTTAATGAGACACAGAGATGTTCTAATCCTTCTAGTCAGCTGAAGTTATTGCAGGAATAACAGTGTCAAGGAATACACAGTTGCTTGTAACTGCCATGGAGCTGTGATTGTTTCAATAAAGGGTTTAGGAAGAAAGGAAGTGAAGATTAGAGCTCACATCTGCCAGACTCTCAAATCCATACTAAAGTCCACAGTATTATTCTTTCTCTCAGTCAATGCAAAGCGTATATTCAAAACAATATGTTAGGGAAGCAGCCGCATGGCACAGGGATATTGGCTCGGTGCTTTGTGACAGCCTGGAGGGGTGGGATAGGGAGGGTGGGAGGGAGGGAGACGGAAGAGGGAAGACATATGGGAACATATGTATATGTATAACTGATTCACTTTGTTATAAAGCAGACACTAACACACCATTGTAAAGCAATTATACCCCAATAAAGATGTTAAAAAAAACCAAAAAAACAATGTGTTATCAGCTTTTGGGAATAGCATGGAAATATTTCCATCAAATATATTTTGCTGTAAGTAGACAAGATGTATCGACAACTTGAAAATTCAGGTGTGTCAGATGGGAAATCAAAGATAATGGGGTAATGCTCACAATGATCATTTCCATGCACAGTGTGTAATCAATTATAAGCCATTTTAATGTAAATTTTTCTACTTGACCCTCACAACAACCCAGCGGAGGTTCAGAGGTATTGAACAACTTATTCAAGGTCACAGAAATAATAGATGGAGTCAGTGAGTCCCAAATACAAAGATTCTCAGATAGCTTTTAAATTGGTCAAACTCCAGACCCATATTTAGATTGACAGAGGCCATTTTGAGATCAAATCATATTTGATGCTACTCTTCCAACTCATTCAATTGATTTTTTTAAAATTCAAGATACGAAGTTCAAGTTTAGGAAAAGTCCCCAGTGGACAAAGATAGGATGCTCTGGTTTCAAAATAGCAGGCTGAGCATGCAATAAATTCTGATGTCTTACAACAAACCCTAGAAATGAATGTGTGTGTGTGTGTGTGTGTGTGTGTGTGTAGTCACACTCGCCCTAATAAAAGAAAGAAAATTTAAAAAAATTGTGACGAATCCCTACATTACTTAAAATAAATGGAATCAGATTTTAAAGAGGTAAACAGCAGCACCAAACATGTGCATAAACCCAAGGGAGTCACACCACAAAAAATAAGAGAAACACCAAATGCAGTTCAAGCTAAGAAGTGGTGGAAACCGGAAGCTGGAGGAGGCCAAGGGGGCGGTCAGGAGGATACTTGATTGGGTTATTGTCTTCAAAAGTACTTGGCAGATGACCCCTTAGAAACACATACACAGATGCTCACACACACGCACACACTCTATTTTAGGGTAGGAATCTGTGACAAAGAGTATCCATTTCCAAGAGAAGCAATGCTTGGGGCAGAGGGCCAAGCCCTTGGTGACAGGCAGAGGAGCAGGAATTGTTAAGCTCAGACCAGGTGCCGCGATGTCCCACCAGGGGCATCCTGCCCTCCTCCCACACTTGTTTAAAGCCTTGTGGAGCCCAATCCCCATATTAGCTTTGGCTTTTCCCTGCAGATAAGCTTTGTATACAGAGGCAGCTGACCATCCACAGGAAGCGTAGTAGAGAGAGAGGCCCAAAGTTAAGAATGAGAGACCAAGGAAAGCCACCCAGTGAAAGAGAGGCAAAACACAGAACTTAGTCTGAAAAAACAGAGCTAATAAAGCATTAAGAACAAGATGTGTAAAATGAATCTAATGCTATCACCAGAAACTGTAAAGAAAATATTACACTCAGGAAACAAATTACAAGAGGTTAAAAGAAAGAACTAATTAGAAATTCAAAGTTCAATAACCGTACTTGATTAAAACACACACACACACACACACACACACCTAATAGCTAACTAAGTATAGAAGAAGTTTTCCTCAGTCTGATGGAAGTTATTTACTAGAAATATCTAGCAAAGATTATACTTAATGGTGAAACATTCAAAGCCTTGCAAGTAAAACCAGGAATAAGATGAGAATCCTGGCTGTCATTGGCTAATATTCCAATTGTACTAGAGTAACGCCAACAAGTCAAAAACAAGAAGTAAAAGGTATAATGATTAGAAAAAAATGTGATTATTTATAGATAATGTAACTGTTTACCTGAAAAACATATAATAATGAATGATAAGCTATTGGAAGTACATGAACTAATCTGAAAGTGAGTCTGATATGCTATCAACGGACTAAAACCAATGGCTTCCATATACCTGAGCAATTACCATTTAGAAAATCCCAATCATGATAGCAGTAAAGACAATGAAGTAACAAGAAAGAAATGTAAGAAAGAGTAGAATACATTTATAGAGAAAATTATGAAGTGTTATTGAAGGACATAAAGTAAGACCCCAATAAATGGTGAGATACAATGGTCATTGTATACCATTGTATACATTGTATAATGGTCATTATTACAAAGATGTTGCTCTTTTTCAAATTAATATGTAAAAGAAGTGCAGTCCCAACCAATATCCCCACCAGACTCTTCATAGAAGTTGACAAACTGAATGTAGAATTTGCATGGAAAACTAAATATGCAAAAATAATCAAAACAATTCCAAAAAAGAACTCTAATGAGCTGGACTTGCCCTATCACACCTCAAAGTTTATTACAAAGCTAGAGTAAATAATGTGGTTTGGTGCAGGAATAAACAAATAGATTAATGAACCAGACAGAGAGCCCAGAAACAGATTCATAGCCATGTGGGGACTTGGAAGAAAGGATGAACTACTCAATAGTTTTTTATGGCAACTGCCCTCTATATAGAAAAAACCAATTACATCTCTACAAAAAAGCAAATAAAACTGTATTATAGATCTAAATGAAAAGCAAACTTAAAACTACTTAAAGAATATCTAGAATATATTTATAATTGGCAAGTAAGAAAGTATTTCTTAAGATACAAAACGCAAAAAACAGTTAAGAAACATTTGCAAATATGCCTACCTTTGATTATAAAATATATCACCAAAAGACTTTATTAAAAGATAAGTGACAGACTCAAAGACTTTATTTGCAACCTATATAACAAAGTATTCATATCTAGTACATATAGGGAAAGGTTAAGGAAAACAACATATTTTTCATTAACCAGTCTGGCAAAATTTAAACATTAGATAATATTAAATTTGGTCAGATCCTGGTGATGATTTTTTGAATTTGACGTCAAAGGCAAAGGCACAAAAGAAAAAAGTAAAGTAGGACTACGTCAAATTAAAAAGCTTCTGCACAGCAAAGAAAACCATCAACAAAATGAAAACCTCGCAGGTTGGTGAGGACTTGAAAACAGGAGCACTTATAAACTGTAGGTGTGAATGTAAATGGATGTGATCACCTTAGAAAGGAATTTTCCAATAGCCAGAAAAATTTTAAATATGTATACCTTGGAGTTCTACTTCTGGCATATACCCTTGACAAAATTTTACACCTGTGCCAAGTTTGTTCATAATGTTTTTCTTAATAATGAAAAATTAGAAGCAATATAAAAGTATACCAATCAGGGATGGATAAATAAAAAGTGGCGTGTTCACAGATTGGAGTGCCCCAATACAAGAGTTAAAAAGAATGTACCGGATTTAAGTATAACAACATGGCCTGATCTCAAAAAACTGCCGAGTAAAAAACACTACTAGAATGGTACATATAGTATCATAGCATTTGATAACTGATATAAATTTTTTTTAACCTTATATACTTTTTCATATATTTATGCTTAAATATCAGTATCTCATGATACTTAAACTAGTGAATATAACAAAAAAGAAGCAGACTCACAGATATAGAGAACAAACTAGTGCTTACCAGAGGGGAGAGGGAACAGGGGAAGGTTACTGTGGGGTAGGGCATTAAGTACAAACTATTAGGTAGAAAATAAGCTACAAGGATATATTGTACAACATGGGGAATATAGCCAATATTTTATAATAACTATAAATGAAGTATAACCTTTAAAAATTGTGAATCGCTATATTGTATACCTGTGACTTATATAGTACTATGCATCAACTATACTTCAGTAAAATAAAAAAAATCTCATGCTGGGACTTCCCTGGTGGTCCAGTGGTTAAGAATCCATCTTGCAATGCAGGGGACTCCGGTTAGATCCCTGGTAGGGGAACTAAGATCCCACGTGCTGTCGGGCAACAAAGCCCTCATGCTGCAACTACTGAGCCCGCATGCCTCAACTGATGAGCCCGTGTGCTCTGCAGCCCTCGCACCACAACTAGAGAGAATCCAACGCACACAAAGAAGAGCCAGTGCGCCCCAATGAAAGATCCCGTGAGCCACGACTAAGACCAAACGCAGCCAAAAATAATTAATAAATATTAAAAAATCTCATGCTACTGATTGTTTCTTAGGAGGTAAGGAGGGTAACAGAAATAATAGAGGCTAGTAGAGAGTGATTAAAGTAATGACTTCATATGTAGTATTCAGTTGTTTTTAAGGGAGAAGATACTCTATTTTTTTTTGTTGTTGCAATATTTGTTCTTTATTCCACCACCATCCCCGTTTTGGTCTAGAATTTCTTTTTCCACTTTCTAATTCCCTCATCAGAAAAACAGAAATTATGGCTTTTCATTTCATTTTGACCCAGAAACCTGAAGGCAGATTATACAATTTCCAGCAAAGCACTTCATTAGAATAAAATTCAACAAAACAACACATTTTTACATATTCCGTGAGTTCACGGCAATGAGATGCAACTTGCACAGGGTAAAGTTACAATTTAAAAATTGTGTAAAATAATAGCATCTGTTTATTTAGGACTTACTCAGAGGCATTTTCCAGATATTAGCTTTACTTCTAATAACAAACCTGCAGAGAAATTATGATGATGAGAAGATATTCTATTAACTTGTATAGTTGAAATTAATTCTTCAAATTGTTATAAAGATATAATAACTGCACTCACAGTTAGTATTATAAGAATACATATAGTTATTCACTTAGTGCAATTGTTCTCATGATTTATGGTTTATTCTTGTAATAAATATAATAGGTGCTATTTGTTTTTCACCTACCACATGCTAGGAACTGTACCAAGAGTTTTATACACATCTCATTAATCCTACTATTCATCCTGAGAGTTAAGTATTATTAAAGGATCAAAGGCAGAAAAAACAGATCCTCAGAGAGGTCAAGCACCTGACATGATGTAGGGCAGGGACTAAGTTTGTAAAGCAGGACTCAAAACTCATTTCTGTAAAACTCTGAAGCCCATGCAATTTCCACAGGCTTACAGTCTGTCGCAGGTGACTAAAGCTGACCACTCTTCCTGGTTAATAAGAAGACCAGGAGAATAGCATCTTTCAACATGAACCCTTCCCCACAATTGCTTCCTCTGGGCCTTTATATTTTATGGCCAGTGTGGGAACATATGGCCCTGTTTACTCTTTCCATCTCCTGTTAACAGGAGATGGAAAGAGCTCCTAAGTGCTCTAAATTTTTCTACCTATGATTCTAAATTTTCAGCATTCAGAATAAACTCAGCTAGTCTAAGGCATTTGTTAGCGACATGACCCAATCTGCAGCACTAAAAATATTCCTAGACCAGGATGTACCAGGCTGGAGAGAGCAAGGGTGATGAATGAGGCTTTTGTTTATGCCTGAGCAAGATGTGTGTTGTGTACTACATAATGCTGAGATTGATGAGCTGTACCTACCTGCCTTGGAAGTGGTGCTCTCTGGAATGTATCTTTCTAGCCTGTGTGTAGAAATATGCTAGACTGATACACATAAAGCTGGGACTAGAGAGGGGCAGTTATGCTTCTAGAAAGTCACTCGTGTAAACACTGTCATCTGTAACTTTGAAAACCCTATAGCAAGGTATTGGGGGTGGATCCAGAGGCTGTATCTGCCCAGGATAATGCAGTTCTCTCTGCCCAACAGAGTGCCAAGTTGCAGAAGGTCCTAGTCACAGTGCATTGCCATTGAATGGTGCCTCTAGAGTTGGGCAGTGCACAGCCTGGGCAGCCATCTGTGGTGGTCCTGCTGCTGTGTGTCTTGACTGTTCTTACTTCTTTGGTGAACTCTGACAAATAAGCCCTATTTGATCAGTCCTAACAGTGTTTACATCTGGTCTTTTCATAAATCTGTACCATCTATTGACATGGGCCAATACAGTGGCCGTGCACACCTTATTATGGGCATTGGCCTTTGTTTCTGTGCATGCTCTGATTATTATTAGCGAAGGCACATTTGTCAAATCAACTCCCCATGTTTCCAAAGTAACCATTTGGATAATCTGTGTAATGGTTATGCAATCTTCCAGCATCTTATTAAAATCCTTCTAAGGGGATACATTGGATTTATAGCTAATAATCCATTCACTTATTCAATAAATAATAATTTTCTATATTCTCTACTTTTATTCCATCCAAATGCTTTTTATCTCACACTTCTATCATACTTATGCAAAACAAATGCTATAATCCACATGATTAGTTCAATTTATAAAAGTACCAAAGAATTATAGTGAGGGAGGGATCTGGGGAGAGATTCTTCTTGATCCCTGGATAATAGCAAACACTTTTTAGTTTGAGTGTAGTTCCATTTTGTAGATGGCATTTTTCTTGTGCTGTTGGCAAGTTTTATCTTGAATCCATTAGACAAATCATTGCTAGACACTGTTGCAATACCGTAAATTGAAGCATAAGCGATAGGAAACAGGAGCTTCTCATGAAAGCATGTAGTCATCACAATGAACTAGCCCAGACTTGAAAATCAGGAAATATTTGACATTCTAAAAATTGTCC
The DNA here is from genome assembly GCF_949987515.2 of Delphinus delphis. Lineage (NCBI taxonomy): Eukaryota > Metazoa > Chordata > Mammalia > Artiodactyla > Delphinidae > Delphinus > Delphinus delphis. The sequence goes on from NC_082696.1 coordinate 31,737,594, forward strand.
TCAAGACAGTGATTTCAATGCCATAGATTTTCCTTTCCAGTGTGAGTTGTAGACATTCAAAAGGTTTACCTTTAAAATATTAATAAAGTATAGCAAGCCTGGCAGATGTTGAATAGCCTCAAGGAGAATAAAGCGATTGATTTAGTTTAAGGATATCTTCATCAAGAACGACGTAGAGCTTGTTCTGGCTGGAGTGATCTCACAGAGGGATGGCTGTGTGCTGTGCCTAGAAGTCACGGATGAGACAGCAAAGATGGTGGCACTATTGATTTCACACGTCCCCTGGCTGTGATGTGGAGAAAATACAAACTACTTGCTGAAGCCTTTTTATGAATATATCCTCCTAATATATTAGGAGAGCATAACAATAAGTTACCACACCTGGAATCCTGTCCTGGAGACAATGGTTTCACAGCTTTTAAGAATTTCACACCTACAGAAACTGTAAAAGAAAGGCATTTTAGACAGAGTGCTTCTGGATGAGAGACAATTGTCTGAATGCAGCGACCATATATGAATAGCTCTTAGAAAGCTTGAGAAATGTCAAGTTTGTAAAGACCTTTCCCCAGGTGTAACAGTAAGGATTTAATTGGCTGTTCGCTCTCAACATGGGTGCAGAGAAAGAATCTTGTTCCCAGTGATCTTGGCCTGATTTCCTTATTAGGTCTTAATGTCAGCTGAACCAATCTGAGGACACTTGGTCTGACCAGGTGCTGAATCTCTTTGTGCAAGAGGAACGTTAATTGATCTCAAATACATTATTGACAGGTACGCTGATGTAGGGCATCTCTGGCTCCCTTTTTTAGCTCCCAGGTTCTTAGATAACACGTAGGCAAAGGTAATCCTTATTACTCTGAGGAGCTCCCACCCTGGCCCCCAGTGAATATGGAAACTACAGGAATTTAGACTCACAAACATGAATATTGAACCACAGAGTTATTTTTATAACACTAATACTTTGGGGCACAGAGCAGACAATAATTAAAATTGTACAGCCCTTTCAGTTCTCTTATTTCATTTAATCCTAACATCCTATGAGATAAATTAATTTCACTTTACAAATGAGAAACGTGAAGTTCAAAAGAGTTGTGTAGCTTAACCCCAAATCATATGGCTTGTAAATGATGGGTTTGGAATGCACACCTGGAATTTCTGACTGTAAAACCTGTGCTATATCTTGTTGGATCTTACTGCTCAACACTTAAGTGATTTTTCAAGCTACGTTTTAAATTATCTTTCTTGAACAGATTAATTAATATTTTGCTATCACAGTAATACAAATAAATAAGATCTTTTTCCTACTCTTTTTTAAAATAAATTTTATTTATTTATTTATTTATTTATTTATGGCTGCATTGGGTCTTTGTTGCTGCACGTGGGCTTTCTCTAGTTGCAGCGAGCAGGGGCTACTCTTTGTTGTGGTGCGCGGGCTTCTCATTGCGGTGGCTTCTCTTGTTGGGAGCACGGGCTGTAGGTGCATGGGCTTCAGTAGTTGTGATTTGCAGGCTTTAGAGTGCAGGCTCAGTAGCTGTGGCACACGGGCTTAGTCGCTCTGTGGCATGTGGGATCTTCCCGGACCAGGGCTCAAACCCGTGTCCCCTGCATTGGCAGGCGGACTCTCCACCACTGCGCCACCAGGGAAGCCTGGGATGCACTAAACTTTCAAAAATCATTTTTGATTTCCATTGAGATCTCTCCTCTTTAAACATAAGAGTGAAGCAATGGGATAAGATGATAAGAATATCAATAATTATCCAGCTGTCAAGCATCTACCATACACCATAAATCATAGATGAAGGTTACATATCTTATTGCTAATCCTTACAAGAATGCTGCAAGACACATTTTATTGACCCATTTTACAGATGATAAAATTCAAGTTCCAAGAGTTAAAAAAGGAAAACAGTGGTCCAGATTTCTTTTTTTGCACTGCAACTAGTGTGAATTAAATGTAAAAATAACCTGGTACTCATCCACCAATACTAACAACAAAATTGTGTTTGTAACTTGTGTTGGATCATTTTGCTTTACTGAAAGATACAGAAAGAGTGGCTCAGGACTTTAGAAACCAACGAGCCGTGAGCCCACTTCTCATGCAGTCTCCTTTCTGGTGATAGAGCAGTGATTGGCAGCTGCTCATTCTGATGACAGACCATATTATTGGAGAACTGAGGCCCTGGTGAGATAGTGTGGACGCATCCTGCTCATCAGATAGAACTGAACAAATAACTTCCACTTGACCAAGTATATAAAGTTAGGAGCCAGCATCAGCCAGCCAGGGAAATGTGCCTCTATCCCATCCCATGATAGATATAGAAAAAAGACAAAGAACATCCAACATGCACATATTTGGCATCTTTAAAGAAAATGGGGGCTTCCCTGGTGGCGCAGTGGTTGAGAGTCCACCTGCCGATGCAGGGGACACGGGTTCGTGCCCCGGTCCGGGAAGATCCCACATGCTGCGGAGCGGCTGGGCCGGTGAGCCATGGCCGCTGAGCCTGCGCGTCCGGAGCCTGTGCTCCGCAACGGGAGAGGCCACAGCAGTGAGAGGCCCGCGTACCGCAAAAAAAAAAAAAAAAAAAAAAAAAAAAAGGAACAAAACAGTGGAATACAATAAATATTCAAAGATACAATTCAAGAATTTTCCTGAAATGAAAGATTGAAATCTGTAGATTGAAATGGTATGCCGTGATCCAGAGAAAGCTGGCCCAGATCAGTCAACACAAAAACATGTCTTAGTAAAGTAACTGGACTTCAAACAAAAAAAGCCTTGGTCAGCTAAGTGTAAAAGAGCCCAGTCTTTTCTCAAGAGGAAAAAGAAACTCAGCTGACCACAGGTTTCTCCACAGACGCATTTACTGTTGAGGAACAATGGAGCCAGTCCTACAGAATGTAGGAAATCTATCTGTGGATTCTGTCCAAGGATTCTATCTTTGGGCGAGCTGTCCTTCATGTATAAAGGCTACAGTCTTTCATGTTACTTTTAATTGATTAGGTTATACCATATTACCCGAAAGAGGAAAAGTATATCACAAAGGGTCGTGATTTATCTAACAGAATGTTAATGGACCTGTTCTTATTAATGTTTGAATTGCATTTAAAGCCCTAAATGTCATAGATCACCAGGTGAAGAGATATTGCATCAAGAGCCCAGGGGCAGGAAGACACAAGAGCAGATCTCTCAGGTCAGAGAACTATGCAGTGCGGAGCCCTGTCAACAACCAAGTGAGGACGAGAAGGACACTCAAGCCCAGAGGAGCTAAAAGAAGTAGGGGAGCAGACCACGTGCCCTCCCAACTCCAGGTCCTCCGGTGGAGGCCTGGCTGGCCCTGGGGAGCAGAGGAGCTGAGTGTTAAGTTGCAATGAAGTTTTGAATTGAGTAAACGAGACTGAACTTTTAATAACTGAAGAGGTCAAGAGAGCTATGGCTCCTGCATGATGTGTTTTTAAGGGGCAAGAAAGGGGGCCATCCTATAGCTCCTTTGGGGGTTGTGATCAGAAAAGCAAATAAAGCAATTTCTTGCTGTACTCTGCTGAGTTCAAGCTGTTCCGTGAAGCATCTACTGAAATAAAATCAGAGGCAGGTTATTGTGAATTTGGACACCTAGCCTTGCTTTTAGAAACGGTTGGATTCAATCTTGTGGCTTATAGCTTAGCATGAACTGTTCTGTGTTTCCACATTTGCAAGAAAATTAAATATGAATAAGAAGCAGACTGATCTGAAACATGCCTCTTTAGGACATTCTTTTGCCTTGAAGTAGGTGGAATTCACAACCAGTAGGTCCTATTTGAACTGATGGACACATGTCCTCCATCTCTATTTTGGAATGCATTTAAGATGAGCTTATGTTACATCTGACTATCTGACCATGTTTCTTACTAACAAACTTTTTTCTTTTCTTTCCAATACAGAATGCACATTTGTCCTCAAAAAAGGAACTTAAAGTAAATGAAAAAAAAGAGTCCTGGTGGTTTGTTACTATAACAATAGCTACACACACAGTGTGAATTACACAGATGTGTTCCACGGTGGGGACCATTTCATTGGCCAGATGGGTGGTATCCAGAAATGTGTACTCATGATTGACAACCAGAACTCCCCGCCTGTGTCTGGGTGACCTCTGACATTCCCATAAGTATAATTGCTGCTTGCCTTTGAAACAGAAGCTTCTGGTCTCTCAGCAGAGCTGACAAGGCAGTGAGTAGTACCCTCCCCCTCTTTCTTTGCCACTCCACTTCAGAAGAGCAGATACAGAAGCTGTGTTTTACTTGCTAGAGCTAAAAATAACTCATTTGTAAGCTTTGTTACCATGACTTAATCCTTCAAAGGTAAAATAAAATAATACTTCCTGATGGTAAGATTATATAGACGGGGGCAGACAGGTGTGGAGAACTGTCTTTCCCTAAGCTGCAGTGCAGTTCTTCTGATTGACTGCAATGTGGTGATAAGAGCACAGCCTTCAGTAAAAATACCACCTTTGTCTCTTACTAGCTGGGTAACTATATCAGACTCACAGCTTATTTCCCCTGAGGTATGAAGAACAAAGAAGAGAAAGGAAATACCAGTATAAATACCTGTTCTAACCAGGAAAATAGGAACCTTTTCTTACAATAGAGGAATTTAATGGAGGGAATGGAGTGGAGCAGGTGATGGAGGCTAAGAAGCCACCTGGGGCATAGTTAGAGACTCAGAGATTAGGCACTCGGGTAGGCACTACCACTTAGGCGGAGGAGGTGGTATTACCACTAGGGCGACCTGTTGCTGGTTTTGTCCAGAACTTTCTGTTTTAGCACTGGAAGCCCTGTATCCTAGAAAACCTTCAGTCCCAGGCAAGCCTAGGTGGTTGGTCACCATTCATTACCATAGCCCAGGGCAGGGATCTGCAGAAGCTAGGACTACAGAGGCCAGTCTAGTGGGAGCTGGAGCCACTGATGGAATTCAGCAACTGCCAGAGAAATGTCTCAGGCGAAGGGAGAGGGGTGATGAGAGGTACCCTGGCTTCTTCATGGTTCTTGCCGTCCCGTCTCCCATCAGCGCCTCCTACCGGCCAGCCCCAGCTGACATGGGAGCAGAAAAAGGCAGCCCCCTGTCACCGTACAGAGCAGAACAGAAAAAGGCTGAAGAAGCCGTCTGAGGTCAAACAGGCCCAGGTGTGGCCCTGTGACAGTGAACAAGTAAGTTCACCTCTCTGAGACTTGGTTTCCTGGCCTGGGCAGTGGTTCCAGAGTAGCTGGGTGTGAAAAATAAAGGAGGTAGACAAACACTCAGCATACACGCCCACACTGTGGGCATTTGATAGATGGTAGAGCGGAGGGAAAATACTTTGGGAATATCAGCGACTGGTTTTTATGTTGGTATTTCCTTTCTCTTTGTTCTTCATAGCTCAGGGGAGAGACAGACCTGGGAAGCAGCCTTGAGCCTCTTCTTGGCCTTTGTCTTCCAAAGTGTAGATCTTTGGGGGTGTGGAAAGACTAGGCAGAATGTCTGAGAACAGAGGTTTGAGTAGGATAGAGATTTCTTCCCTCCAGACCAAAACCCTGGTACTTGGTAAGGATTCCTCAGCAAAGGATTAGGAGAAGAGACCAGAGAAGCAATGACCACATCTGCTCTGGTGAATGCTAGATTAAAGGACTCAGTGGCCTCCTTCTGGCCAGAGACTTGAGGGGACTCCAAAACCCAAGTGGGATTCTGGGATTTGAGAGGAGAAAGAACCCTGTGTTCTGCTGCTGGGTGGAGCCCCAGGCAGACAACAGCGGCAGTGTCTGTGTGGTTAATGATAGACTACTTCTGGCCATTCCCATCACCCAGCCGGGTCCCCGCACAGCAGAGGACCACGGGCCTGAAGAGGCAGATAGATAGGAACAAAATACTTCGGTAGCACCCCGACTGAAAGCTTAACCACATATTTTTCTCCCTGGATTCTAGTGAAAAGCTCTGAAACTAGAGGTAGTATGAAGCAAGTGCTGTGGGACTCTGACAGAAAACACATCAGTATACTCACAACTAATTTGTATTTATGGGGAGTCAGGCTAGGCTGGCATTTGATTTTCAGTGGACAGCTGTTAGTTTTGGTTCTCAGCATCTGTATCCAGGCTTACTTAGCCAGTCAGCGTATTATAAGCCCTGCATGATTGCTTCAGTAGTAGACACATAGTCTCAGGGTAAAAACTTTTGGTTTTTGGCTGTTGGGAAGTAGATTGTTTTCTGACTGAGTGGATGTTTCCGTGAAACTCCACATGGGGACAGAGAATGGAATTAAGACAGAAGACGCTGAAGTAGAGACCAAGAAAATCAGGTCTGGTGACATCATTTGACTCCTGAATCCAGCTGTACCTGAAACCGGTACTATCACCAGACTTTCCAGTTGTTTGAACCAATACATTCCCTTTTTTGTTTAAGTCCATTATTGCCGAGTTTTCTGTCATTTGCTTCTAAAAACGTTGTAAGTGGTACAGCGTTTGATCAGTTTATTTATTGCCCTATGCAACCTTGGGTAAGTGACTGACACTCCTGAACCTGTTGCATCAGGAGGATTGAATGAGGTAATACGTGTAGCACCCTCAACTCCAGGGTATTCAACAAATGATAATTCCCTGCACAGTACTGCCTACTGTTCAAAGAGCTTGGGTTTTGGAGCTGAGCACCTGGTTCTAATCTTAATCCTGTCCCTTATAGCCGTGTGTCCTTGGGCAAGTTGCTTATCCTTTCTGTGCCTTTGTTGTTCTTAGTTGTTTCATAAAATTGGGAGAGCAGTAGTATCTACCCCATAGGTTTGTTCTGTGGATTCAAGGAGTTAATTTTTTTTAAAGGCTTAAAATGGTGCCCGGCACATAGAACTCAAAAAACATGTGCTGGGATTCAGAGCAGGCTGCCCCAAGACATGGCACAATGGCATACTGCTTATTTTGAATGAAAGTTACTTGAGAAACAGCCGGTGGAAAAGAATGATATTAAAAAAACTCACTCATTTCTCCCTTTCCCCCTGAAAGTGGGAAATAAATCTCCCATGTGAAAGTATCATCTTTACTCCAGGAGGGTACAAAGCATCCTTATCACCAGAGTTAGGGAATTCAAGGCCAAGAAAGCTGTATGAAGGAACAAACTGTGTTACTTCTTTAGAAGTCTGCTACCCCAAGCACAAGCCCCTTTGTTTAAATCTTCCCAGATAATTGTTTCTTTGCCTAAAAATTATATACAAACAGCCAGCTTTGTTCACTTCTGGGGTCCCATTTCCACAAGACCTCCAAGCGTATGAATTAATTTTTTTTTCTCCTGTTAATTTGTCTTGTGTCAATTTAATTGTTAGACCAGCCAAAAGAACTCAAGAGGGGTAAGGAGGAAATTTGCCCTCTCGGACACATGTTACCTACTGCTATATATGATAGCATGGGGTCTTTGACATAGTAGGTGCTTGATTAAATAATTACTGTGTGAATTTAAATGATGAGAATGTTTGGTATACAGTGAATTTGGCACTGGATTTGAAGTCAGAAGAACTTGGCCCCTGCCCTACCTCTGCTAGTCACCTGCACCTTGTCCTTTTTATTAATTTTTTTTTCTTTTTTTTTTTTTTTTTGCGTTACGCGGGCCTCTCACTGTTGTGGCCTCTCCCGTTGCGGAGCACAGGCTCCGGACACACAGGCTCAGCGGCCGTGGCTCATGGGCCCAGCCGCTCCGCGGCATGTGGGATCTTCCCGGACCGGGGCACGAACCCGTGTCCCCTGCATCGGCAGGCGGACTCTCAACCACTGCGCCACCAGGAAAGCCCTGCACCTTGTCCTTTGATAAGGCATTTAAATAATCTGACTCTCAGAGATCCAGGGCTGTTGTTCTTTTTGTCTGTCAAGTATTAATCTTCTCTGGAAAACTCAGCGTTTTGTCTTTCGGTATGGATTCCAAGTTTTTGGTAGAGTTATGTTATGAAATGGGATCATTTTAAAAGCACCGGTAAAGCAGCACTGCCCAACCTGGCAGATCATTAAAATCACAGGTAGAACTTTGACACTAAGCAGATTCTGGGGCCCCACTGCCATTGATCCTTGTTACACAGGCTGTGGGTGAGGCTTGGGAACCATTGCACCCAGAGGCTTGGTAGTTCCATGGTGATTCTGAAGTCAGTAATGGCTTATTAAATTAAAAATATTAATTTAAAGATAAGTATTTTAGATAAAATTCTTTACACATACATAATAATAGAATACTAGTGCTGGAATGAGGCAGAGATGATTCGGTTTGATCCATTAATTCACAAATCATGTATTTTCCAAACCTCTTGATGCTTCTGGATTTTGGAGATTAACTCAAGGCCATACAATGTGTAAAACAACTAGAACTAGAAACGGGGTCCTGACTCTCCTTTGCCTTTTTGTGTACTGTCATCCTAACAGGACACTGAAACAAGGCATGCTCTCTGCTTCAAGAAATAAAAGGCAAGACTTAAGGCCCACTTTCTGAACATTATTCTCAGTTTCCTTGTTTCAGCAGATGGCAGAGAGGGGTATTGCCTTCGTCTCTCTGCTGTATTCTTTTCTAAACTCAAGGATGAGTTGCTAGTCTGGGGATGCAAGGAGGCTAAGATTTACTGAAGGCTGATTCTGTGAACTAATTTGTAACCACTCAGTGTTGCAAAGAGCAATGAGATATGGACCCTATCAGGAAGATCCTGTTAAAACAACTTGCCTGTATCAGAGAAGGGACTTCTGTGTATATTTAGTCTGCTATTTTTGTTACCAGGCTTCAGAAATGTCCACCTGCCATGTCCCATTTAATTTTCACACATATTTCACTCTTTCCTGGGGACAAGGAATGGATGAATAATCACCCTTTTAATGTGGTGAGCAAAACAAATCCCGCAGCTCTGGTCTTATTAATTCAAATACCAAATTTGTTTTCTTAATAAAAACTTGCACTTATTTAAAAATAGTTTTATAAGTTATTTCTGTAATATAAACACAGTATTCTTTTCTAGGATTTGCACTATATATATGTATTTTTAACATCTTTATTGGAGTATAATTGCTTTACAATGGTGTGTTAGTTTCTGCAGTTTCTGCTTTATAACAAAGTGAATCAGCTATACATATACATATGTCCCCATATCTCCTCCCTCTTGCGTCTCCCTCCCTCCCACCCTCCCTATCCCACCCCTCTAGGTGGTCACAAAGCACCGAGCTGATCTCCCTGTGCTATGCGGCTGCTTCCCACTAGCTATCTGTTTTACGTTTGGTAGTGTATATATGTCCATGCCACTCTCTCACTTTGTCCCACCTTACCCTTCCCCCTCCCAGTATCCTCAAGTCCATTCTCTAGTAGGTCTGTGTCTTTATTCCCGTCTTGCCCCTAGGTTCTTCATGACCTTTTTTTTTTTTTTTTTTAGATTCCATATATATGTGTTAGCATATGGTATTTGTTTTTCTCTTTCTGACTTACTTCACTCTGTATGACAGACTCTAGGTCCATCCACCTCACTACAAGTAACTCAATTTCGTTTCTTTTTATGGCTGAGTAATATTCCATTGTATATATGTGCCACATCTTCTTTATCCATTCATCTGTTGATGGACACTTAGGTTGCTTCCATGTCCTGGCTATTGTAAATAGAGCTGGAATGAACATTTTGGTACGTGACTCTTTTTAAATTGTGATTTTCTCAGGGTATATGCCCAGTAGTGGGATTGCTGGGTTGTATGGTAGTTCTATTTTTAGTTTTTTAAGGCACCTCCATACTGAACCTCCATAGTTGGTGGGAATTTACATTCCCACCAACAGTGCAAGAGGGTTCCCTTTTCTCCACACCCTCTCCAGCATTTATTGTTTGTAGATTTTTTGATGATGGCCATTCTGACCGGTGTGAGATGATATCTCATTGTAGTTTTGATTTGCATTTCTCTAATGATTAATGATGTTGAGCATTCTTTCATGTGTTTGTTGGCAATCTGTATATCTTCTTTGGAGAAATGTCTATTTAGGTCTTCTGTCCAGTTTTGGATTGGGTTGTTTGTTTTTTTGATATTGAGCTGCATGAGCTGCTTGTGAATTTTGGAGATTAATCCTTTGTCAGTTGCATCATTTGCAAATATTTCCTCCCATTCAGAGGGTTGTCTTTTCGTCTTGTTTATGGTTTCCTTTGCTGTGCAAAAGATTTTAAGTTTCATTAGGTCCCATTTGTTTATTTTTGTTTTTATTTCCATTTCTGTAGGAGGTGGGTCAAAAAGGATCTTGCTGTGATTTATGTCATAGAGTGTCCTGCCTATGTTTTCTTCTAAGAGTTTGCTAGTGTCTGGCCTTACATTTAAGGTCTTTAATCCATTTTGAGTTTACTTTTTGCACTATGTTCTTACTCATCAATAATAAATCTCTTAATGAGCCTATATTTAAGAATCATCACCAAATAAACCTATTATTACTAAAAGCCTACTGATATTTCATACAAGTTGTCTGAAAAATGATTCCATTTGGATATAATTTATTTCATCTATGTCTTTTATTTGGTTTTAGTTGTAATTAGTAAAGCTGCATCTAATTCCATGTATTGCTTTTGTTTCTATAATGAGGAAGCCTATTTAAGTCGGAGAATGGTAAAAATGCTTTTTTTATAGTAGTTAATAACACCTGTGGGAAATATTGATCAGCATAATGCATACATGAATCTGAATGAAATCTTTTAATAATTTTCAAGGATAATTTGGTTTCATTAGAAAGGAATCTGAGAATATTATATACCACGGGGCACTTTGTCTTGCACAAATAACAAAGTATTAAATGTAATGCTTTTAATACAACTTTTTATGCAACTGTTTTCTTAAAACAATAGAATTATAAAAAGAAAATGAGAATCAGAAGGGCAAAGTTAATGTCCACTTGTAACCAGTTGGGCTTTCTAAAGCAGGTTAACCTCTTTTGAACTCAGTTTCTTCTTTTTTTTTTTAAAGAGAAAAATAATCATACATACGTTAATGCCAGTGTGAGGATTAAGTGGCATGATTTGTGTGGAAGGGCTCTGTTAAACTCTTTACAAATGTCAAAAATTATAATCACTCTGTGAAGTTTCACAAGCTATTTTGGCTTTAAGGAAGAGACGGGTTTTTTTTTTTTTTTTTTTTAATATTTCTGCAAGAATCATTATTATCCCAATAATGACCTGATCCACTGTGCTTTTTGCAATCCCAAAGTCAGGTCAAATATATCATTGATTTTATCCTCAGTTTGCTCATCTGTCTGATAGGGTGAATTTTATTTTCCTTATTTTATAAAAGAAGAGACAAAAAGAAACATTTAGTTGAGTAACAGTTTTATCATCGCAATTAGAGTCTAAGCCAAAACGTGGAGCCTGGGCCTTCCTCCTGGCAGTCCTGTGCCCTGTTGTGGAATTACCTGTCTGGGGGAGCTAGCGGGTCTTTACTAGCATCTCCTCCAAATGATTTCCTCGGTGCCGAGTTGAGAAAAAGAGAAAGTGGGTATGTGACTATTTGCTTTTTGGTGTGCAGAAATGTCTTTTCTGAGACACAGGGTAGCCAGAGGCAGAAAGACAAGTCGGCGCGCCTCAGCACTGGCTGTCCCGTCCCCTTTCCCCTGGTGAATCTGAGGCATCACTGAAGTGTCTAGACTCAGGAGAGCCTGAAGTCTGTCCTGCATAGAGTGATTGTGCACGTTCTTCCGAAACATTGGTATAAGGCGAATGAAAAGGAATGTGCAGCAGCACACGAGGTCACTTCTCCTGACAAGACACTCCCTAGGTCACAACATCACCCACTAGGTGGGTGAAGCTATAGTTCTGTTGAAAACGTTACTGGCCATATCTTGTTACTCAGCGGGTTAGGAGAAGGAGAGAGTCCTCCCAAATAAAGCCATCCTGCCTGTTGGCACCGTCATGACCACATTCTCCACAGGACAGGCTGGATGTCCTGGGTCTCCCAGATGATGGTGTGTTGTGGTACTCGCTGCCGATGAACTGAATCTGTCACACATACCTGGCATAGCCTCATTTCTATTTCTGCTGAGAATTTTTCTTTTCCTAAGCCTTCAAATGGACCAGCTTGTTTGTCTGATTTTGGCTTGCAGGGGGGTAGTGGTTTAAGAAATTGCCTCATTAGTGCTTCTATAATGGGAGCACTTACTAATTGCTCCTTGCTTCATCCAGGTGCTAAGACAGTGAAGTTGTCACTGCGCTGATATGAGTCAGATACTAACAGTGGTGTCCCTTGTTTTTATGAGAGATGAAACGGAAGTGAAATGTCCCTCTTGGTGTCACTAGGTAACAGAAAATGTCTGGGATTTTTCACTCTATGGGCAGGGCCCCTCTTTCCTCCTATTTACATCCATCGATTTAAGTTATTCACAGTGAAAAGAGCACTGCATGCAGATTCTGGACACAAGGGATCCTGTACCTACTTTACCATACGTTGAATGTATGTCTTTAGCAACTTTACTGATTTCCGTATTGTTGGTAAATGATAATTTTAGTATTAGTAAAATGAAGAATTCTAAAAGAATTTAAAGTGGAACTGCCCTTCATTTACCCACTTAGCAAACATTTATGAAGTACCTACTGTGTATCAGGGACAGTGCTAATCTCTGGGGATACAAAGATGAGCAGATGACAGTCTTTGCCCTCAAAATTCCCAATATGTAGAAAGAGAACAGAAAAGAAACCCACAACTCATATGCAGTGTATTTAGTGATACAATGGGATCATGCTCGGGCCACTGTGGGAATGTGAAATTAAGGCACAAAAACACTGAGGTGACTGCCTCACTATATGAAGACAGTGACTGGGAAGTGTGAATGCAGACTTCTAGCCTGGATTCTCTATCAGAACACTCCTTCAGAACCCAGACGTGATGTAAAAACAAGGATGGTGGCTATGTTAAAGGAATAAGAGAGAGGCTCCCTGGGCTTACATCCCAGCTCTGCCTTATTAACTCAGTCACTCAGGCAAGTTCTTCTTCTGCACCTTTTTCCATTCCTGTAAAATGCATAAAGTAAATATTGTTGGTATAATCTGGAAGAAAATAAATCTAGAGCTCTACCTCATACCACATATAAAGGAGTTTCCCTGTGAATTAAAAACTAAATGTAGAATAAATGTATACCAGTATTGAAACAAAAAAACAGGTGAGTATTATTGTTCCAGGTTGGGCTCAACTTTCCTAAGGAAGAGAAGAAACCCACTGACCAAAAGGGAAACAAATTGATAGATTTTTTTTTTCTACATAGAAATTTACACTTCCTATGTGGTAAAAGATTATTTAAAAATTAAGTTCAGGTACGCTGAGGAAAAGCATTTTTTTATAAAAGAAGAAAATCCCTAAGGTTTAAGTCCCTTCTAGAAATTAATGAAAAGATAGTAAAATATAAAATTGGTAAAGAACATAAATAAGACAATTCACAGAAAAGGAATTGCAATAGACAATAAATATATTAAAAGATGCTTGCCAAACTAGAAGTCAGGGAAACATAAAAACATTCCTTATCATTTATAATAATTGGCAAAAATTAAGAAGATTGATAACATCTAGTACTGGCAAGGATATTGGGAAAATGGGTATTCTCATATGTGCTTAGTGAGATTATTAATTTGTGCATAGCAGTTTTGGAAAGTAATTCTTGTACGGTTTATTAAAATTGAAGTGTGCATAACTTCTAACCCACTTCTAGAAATTTTTATGATAGAAATAAAAACTGGCGTATGTAATTAATAATATATGTACAAGAATGTTTATTGATTCGTTGCTTGCCATATTAAAAAAATGGTAACAAACTGAATATCCACCCATAGGTCACAGCCTAAATAAATTACAACGTGTCCACATTCTGAGATACTCTGCTGCTAAGTGAAGTAAATCTAAAGGAGCTCACATGTCAAAGAATAATATGTGAGGTATGGTTCCATTTTTATGTTTTTCTTTCTGTATGTTCATATATGATTACTTGATATTGAAGAAAACATATTAATAGGTAGTGTAAATTGCCTCAGAAGAATGGAATTGTAATAAGGAGAAGCTTCAGTTTTTAACACTTTCACATTGTTTAAACCGTTATAACATGCATACAACCTATATTATTTTCATATATTTAAGAGTTGTTTTAAAACGCTAATTCATGTCTTGTGATTATGAAAATTATGCCTCAGGAGTAATCGCTACGTGTGTTCATTTGCTAGGGCTTCCATAACATCTCACAGGTTCCTGCATTTAGATACCAAGGGGGAAGCTGGGCAGTACCATGCCATATAGGATGTGGTACTGATACTACACCCAGACTTAAAATCCTGACCATCTTTGTTTGTCACTCAAATGACTGGATGGTCTCTCCTCCCGCACTTTCCACTTTGCGTCCTCAGGATTGAGGCGTGTGAGACCTTCTGAGCGTTCTTGTGCAAAGGAGTTTTGAGACAGGGCATGAAGGAAATATGGCTCCTAAGACTTCTTGACTTGGGTCAAGATGCAATGAAGACAGACTGCAAAAGGTGCAGAGTGGCTTAGAGGAAACAGAAGGAAGAAAAGGGCATTTCTTAAAGCCCACCTCAAGCAGAGAAGGACTTCACCCAGTGAGGGCAGACTGAGAACTGGGTGAGTGCCTGAGCAGGGGGCACAGGCACTGGGTGGGGCAGCTAAGCAGCAGGTGTGGCCCGATGGGGCCTGCTGGGACCTGAAAGTGTAGCAGTGGGGTGACCGGAATCCCCAACGATGCCCTCATAAGAAGCACAGCACTGTTGCTGCAGACAGGGAGCCGTGCAGATGGGTGATGCACTGCACACGTGCCTTGGTGGTTGCTCTGCATGCTACCATCCAGAACTTACACACATACCACGTTGAGGGAGAAGTGACTCATGTCTTGCCAGCAGGAAATACGGGGCCTCAGCATCAAAAATGAAGCTGATTTATGGAAAATGGACGAAGTAATATTTCCTATAACCCTGGGCTTGAGATTTATAACTGCTTCCTCTCTATGTGGCTGGGAGTGCTTAAGAGAATTTCCTTCCTTTTTGGATATTGAGAGAAAAGTATTCCCTCTTCTCTCGACAGATAAAGCTTCAGGACTTGATGTGGAATTCAGCCAGTGAGTGTCTTTTGTCTCTCTTGTTTTTGGAAAAGAGTAAGAGTTTTCAATCTGCTTCTAAGAAAAACTTCCTTTAGTGGAAAAATTCAAAGGGAAAAAAAAAAGAAGCATTTGGCTCTGAGGTTAACTGTGATTTTGTAATGTGAAACTGCAGAGAACAAATGAGATCTCGATTCCAGTGTTTAAACAGTTTTTAAAGCGATTTCAAAGGTAGAGGAAACCTAATCATGTTTTCACTCCAAGGAAAATTCATCTCAGCATTGCAGTCTGGAGATCAAAGAGCACATCCAGTGTAGGGAACATCGTTCCTTCCGAGGTACCCGAGGCTAGCTGAGAGCACAGCAAGGCTGAGCCAGGTGTCTCTCACCCTGTCCTTCTTGGTTAATTTTTTTAAACCTAAGTGAAGAGTCTGACAGGTAATTCTCTGAATTCCATACAGTTGGTTTAAATATCTTCATTAAACATACTTGTACTGAGCACTATTCCAGGTACTAGCAATAAAGGAAATATTTTGAGAGTCAGACAATTTTGTTTTAAAAAGGTCTTATAGCAGAGTCTACATTAGGAGCCTGTAAATTGGGGATTATAATAATAACTTCTCGAGAGTGTTGTTCTGAGGATTAAATGACATTCATCTAAACCACTACAGCCTCTAGAACATACTAAACACTGAATAAATATTCATTACTATTTTTGGTTTTTGGTATTTGACTAGCCTCTTTTTTAATTTTAGAAGCTATTCTTACAGAAAAATTCAAAATTTTCTCAAGAAGAAAAGATAACCCTATAATCCAAAGAAATTTGATTCTCTTTTTTTGGGTATTTATAAATGTATTGTATGGGATTATAGTATCAAATACAGTCTATTTTATTCTCTTAAATATATAACAAGCATATTCTCATATTTACTTAAATTATTTGAAAGAACTTTAATATCTGCATGATATAATGATATTCATGAACTATAATAGATTTAGCTACTCTTCTACTGATAGAATTTGGGGGGTTGTTTTCATTTTTCATCATTATTATTTTTTTTTTTTTAGTGAAAACATCTTTGTGTATTGCCTGGATCTCTGCTTATTCCCTTAAGAAAATTTCTTGTAAATGAAATTACTGGGCCAAAGATGATCATTTTTAAATCTGATACATTGTCTTTTGGAAAGGTTGAACTGCAATCAATTTTCGCAGCCAAATTTCATGAGAGATTTATGCTCTCATTGGTACTTTATCTGACTCTACCTTTCCCATAATGGAGCACTGATTATATTTTTATACTCCCCCCCCCTTTTTTTTAAGTGTGAAAAGTCATGGTTACTCATTTTAATTTGTATTTCTTTGATATGCAGTGAGTTTAAATCTTTTCTTTAGTCATTCCTACTTCTTATATATATTACCTATTTGTGTCCTTGGCTGATTTTCTACTTTTTTCTACTTGGGATCTTAATAGTGTCTTAGTAATCTTTGTATATTAAGTATAGCAGCCCATGTTCTATTGTAGCACATGCCTCCCTCCCTGCCCCCCCCCAACTTTTTTTGGGGCCTGTTAGGTTTGTGATAGTTTTTGGCATCAAGGTTTTTAACTTTTTAGTGAATAAATCTATTGACTCTTCCTGAATGTTTTAAATGTTTTATGTGTTACAAAAGCAGGTAGTCACTTAAATTTTTTTCATATAGTGTTTTCCTTTTAAAATTTAACTGTTTTAAATCATCTGGAATTTATTGAGGGGTATGGTATGAGTAAGAATCTAATTTGTTATTTTCTTCCATAGTCATTTTCCCTGGGATCATTTACTGACTAATACAACTGTACCTAATTGATTTACAATGCTTCCTTTATGTTAAAGGTTTTCTATATATTAATGTTGCTGTATTGGTTTATTTCATCGATTTGAGATATCTTGACCTGTCACAGAGCCTCGAAGTTAGCTTTCCCACTACTGCTTCACAGCAGTATTAGCTAAACCTGTCTTCTGTCATCATTCAAGGAAAAAAGTCTAATAAGGCCAAAACCATGTGACATGAACATCAGAAACCTCCCTTCAGTTTGACAGGAATTCATTTAGCAATACTTTTTGGACAAGGTCCTTTAATCAGCTAAAAATTCCTTTGCCTTATGTGCTTCTCTGATTATAGTAGACTTTATTAAGTATCCATTACTGCACAAGTAATTCTTGAGCCCGATACTGAGCCAAAATGAAAGCACTCTGTAAATAATGAGTTTCTCTCAAATACAGACCTAAAAATTCTTACACAACTGTATTTGGGATAATTTATGAATAATATTATGACTTCCCTTTTAAAAGCGTATTTTCTGATTATAAATGAATTTAACACTTAATATTTATTATAATTTATAAATACAGGCAAAATATATGGCAATGTGAAAATAAAATTAACCATAATCTCAGTACATAGAGGGGGAAAACTACTGGCAGTAATTTGGTATATTTTCAGGCTTTATACATATGATATATACATTTAAAAATAATGTCCATTTATCTCTGATTATGACGGTAAGACGTTTTTCTATAAAAATACTATAAAGCATAAAGAAAAAAATCATTCTGATTTTTTTACAATGTTTAAGCGATCACAGCTTCATCAGTGTCTAAAGATTTAAATTGTTTAGACCAGTGCTTCTAAAAATACGAATCACCTGGAGATCTTGTTAAAATGCAGATCCTAATTCAAGAGACCCAGGGTGGAGCCTGAGAGTCTGTGTTTCTGAAACGCTTCCAGGGGATGTGCCTGTGTTGTTGGTCTCCAGGTCACAGCACAGTATTCAGATGCCTTATTACTGTCTTATCAAATCTTGGGCTTCACTTCCTTCCTATGTTTATTTTACCTTTAAATTTGAAAATTATTCTTCTTGATGGAGAAGATCTAAGGAAAAAAAAAGAGAGAGAGAAAGAGAGGGGAAGTTGAGATGCTGTCTTCTGACTGCTATGTGTTTAAATTATGCCACATGACCCAGGATGTGACCCTCTCCTTCCCATGTTTTTGTTTTTAATACTTGTTTGTCCTTAGTATTATAGCAGACCTCAGATCATTTTAGGATTGAATCTCACTAATTGTTATTTGTCCCCCTTTTGTTCTCATCCTCCTTGCCTTTGTCTCTTCTTTTGCCATTTCTCAGTGTGTCCACCACTGTGAGCCCCACTGGCTTTTTAAAAGCCCTCACGTACTCTTCCTCGTTGTGACGACTGTATCATCAGAATTCAGCTCTGTAGAATCCCCCCCAAACCTCTTGAGCCAACCTACCTTTTCACTCGATCCATGTCCTCTCACTTTACAGTCCACTTTTGGAAACCCACTTTTACAAACTCTGGCAAAATATATAACTTTATACCCAGACATCCCCTTCTTTGGCTATTGTGGCTCCTGGGATGGTATAGTCACCACTTCCCAAGATTTCTATCACTTGTGTAGTTCTTCACTATTGAGACTGGTCAAAATTGAGATGACACATTGTGATTTTGTATGTGAAGGAAATTGATTTGCAAAATGTAAAGCCCTTAATGTGTTATATCCCCCTGGAGGGTGAGTCATTCTTCTTGTTCTTTCCTTAAGTCTTGAAATTCTCAGCAAAGCAGGTAAAAATGTATCAGGCTGCCTTTAACAGGATGAGGCTTTCACATGCCAAATAGTTGAAATCCTTTCTTGTGTTACATCTTGCCTCTATATCAGCAGATCGGTGGTCTGTGTTGGGAAGTCATGCACCTTTGTATGACATCACTTCTATTTTTCCTCTTTCTTCTAATTTATTATTCTTTGATTTTTTAATTTTAGTTACAATTTTATATCCTACATATCAAATGATCCTGACATGTTTTAATAGCTGTATTATGTTCTATCGAGTAGGTGTCCCATAAATTACATAAGCATTTTCTTATTGTAGGAAACCTGGCTTGCCGCAGATTTTTTTGTTTTCTTTTGTTAACATTGATGATTTATATTATCATTCATATAGTTTTTCTATATCTTTGATATTTTCCTTAATATACTGTAGATTTCTAGGTGAAGTTCCTGGTAAATAAATTGCTACAATCTTTTAAAGATTAAGATAAAAAAACTTGACTCGAAAATCCTAGTTTTAGGAACATGGTCTGTAAGATAAATTTTAGTGCTGTAAATTAGATCAAGTTAAATGTCTACTTGAAAACTGAATCGTTATTACAAATTGCTCTCTAAACAATTCCCAGTATGTTTTCCAAAAGAAATAATGATGGCTTACCAATATATGCAATTTAGAGAGAACATGTCATCATTCCCAATCTGTTTTCCAAAAGAAATAATGATGGCTTACCAATATATGCAAGTTAGAGAGAACCTGTCATCATCACTTGATATTACAAGCTTAAAATATTCTTTCCAATTTAGTAGACACAAAACAAAAATGGCACTTTGGTTTAATTTCCATACATTTGATTGCCCGCTAGGTTGTATATCTTTTGAAGTTTGTTTACTAATTGTATTTCTTAATTTGTGAATTACCTTTTTCTGTTCTCTGCCTATTTGCTTTTTTAAATATCAAATTCTAGGAAAATAATAAAAAACATAGAAGTAATAAATAGTAATAACCATCCATGTATTTGTTATAATTATTTCCCTGTTTCCAACCTCACACTTATATGTCTCTACATCTGTAAAAAAAGCTGTGAGTTATCTTTTCACATACAGTGCTAAATGTTTATCCTTTTCAACAAGTTTGTTTATTTAGAGAGTCTTATAAAACATCATATTCATGGAATGGACACTATCCAACAGGGCCATGTTCCTGTGGACTTACTTTTAACTCTTTGTGTTATAGTGTTTCTCGTTCACTCTGCTATCCACACATAATCAGTGTTTAGAGACTGTGCTCCTGGACTATTCCTACACACTTCAGAAAATTACTTCAAAGCAGTGAGTCAAGAGCTACAGAGCCATCTAAGGATATTGATGTACAAATTACATTAAGTCACATATCAAGATTTTTGAACAGAAGCCTAAAAAATGGCATATAAGAACAGCATTCATATTTATGTGAAAGCCATAGCAGTCAATATACTTTTGGAAACTAAGCCCATCTGTTTCAAAGGTTCAAGAAAAACATTGTATGTTTGAATCACTCATTTCAGATATAAAACATCTGAGTAATGTTAGATATGTAAAGAATTATAGAGTTCTATGTGAATCACTTGTGCATGAACTTACTAGCAACACAGATTTTATATGGATAAAGAGGCTCTTGACATGTAAATGTCTTCAGTAAACTGGTCACAAAATTCATGTTATTCTTATTTCAAATACAGCATCAATGAAGTTCTAAGTCATTAAGGAGACTGAAGTGTCAATCTAAACTTGGTTTTTGGTTCTCCACAGATAGCTTTAAAGCCTGAGGAACATGGAATTTGGTATCTTTGCTGACTGGTGAAAATTGCTCTCTTAGTCTCTGGACAAATGGTAGCTGTTATTTTGTTATCTGAGGATAACTGGATGTGGGGTGAGAAAACAGACCAGAACAGCTGTTAATAGGTTAACATCTCAAGTTCTTAATTCATAACATTATCCACCTGTAGAATAGGAAAAAAGTAGTGTTGTAACAGCTGGGTTTCCATAGACAAATTCTAAGGTCATACTCATAACAGTGAACTGAAGGGTTGGAAGGTGAAAAGCACCAATATCTTAAAAAGACATCAAGTTTAAGCAATGGATTTTAATAGGGAGGCAATTTTTTTGTACCCAGAGGTCATTTTCTAATGTCTAAAGACATTTTGGATTATCCTAACTAACTTGGGATACCAGGTTGCTACTGGCATCTAGAAGGCAGAGGCCAGAGATGTTGATCAACATCGTGTAATGCACAGGACAGCTCCTATGACAAAGAATTATCTGGCCCAAAATGTGAATAGTGTTGATATTGAGAGACCATGAATTAATGAGGTATTTTTTAAAACTGGGAATATATACAACTTTATCCCTACAACCAAATCAATAAAACATGATATATTTTATTGATTTGGTCATTATTTTATTGATTTGGTCATAGGGATAAAGCAAATAGGGAACATAGGATTTATTAGCAAATTTGCTTAACTTGCTTATTAATGCATAAGATGTGAGGCTCATATCCTAGAAATATGTGATCAGTTTCTGACCCTGTCAGTTCCTTAAGTGATGGCACTTACCTTGTGCTGTGGCAAAGCAAACAGGTAAAAACTGAATTTACATGGAATAATAATAAAACTTTGATTGTCTCAATACCACCCAGAACAAAATGGAATTTGGCAATGATGTAGTTAACGTGATTAATGGGGATAACAAGCAAGACACTTCAGTGCACCAGTGGAACATTTGTCCTGAATTATCTGGGTTGACTGTCCCCTCTTATTATGAGAACTGAAGGAGCGCCAAATCTTCTCTGCATGCAACGCAGACACGAACTAGATATTGCAGTATATGGGGGGTAGGCAGGAGAAATCGTTATCTAGGTGTATTATTGTTCTTAGCTAAGAAGGTAACTTGAGAGAAATGCAAATGAGGAGGGAAATGTGACAGAATGCTCCGTATATCATGATTGTATGCGAATAAATGATATACTGCAAAACTGTCAGTTCATTTCCCCCAATTCATCTCCTGCACAGTCCTTTTAAAACATGGATCAGGGATGAAATGTGTGTGGAGCTCGCAGGTACATCAACCCTTTGTTGCCGTGGTCTCCCTACCTTTGATACTCTGTTTATGTGGCATGGATGGGCTGCTTTTCACAGCTGCTTTCATTTTTTGAGTATTTATTCACACGAGTTTGTAGTAATTTATTGGTTGTCCATGGGTAGGAGAAATGACATATTTTGTAAGGTTGGCAGATAGCTGTGAACCATTTTGATAAGACATTAATCATGGATACTTCATACTGTACAACATATTTTTTAAATGATACAAAAAGTGTGTCCCTAGAAAACACCCTTAAATATTAGAAAGTCCAGTTACATAGAAAGTTTTAATAAATATAATGAATTAAAACATTTGACATGTTGTCTTCAGCAGGTTATGATATGTTATGAACCATTCCTTTTTTATTTGGTGACTATTTTTCTTCTACTCGCTAAGATCACCAATACACATTAAATAAAAAATGCAGGTGAAAAGCAAATTCCTATGATTGTGCTTCAGGTCAGGAGAGTACAGTACCATCGAGTGTATACACTGAGTTTATGCCCTCAACCTATGGCAGTGATAAAATAGAAAACCGAAAATATATGTCCAGGCTCAAAAACAAGAGGAACATGTGCATGAACCAGAAACCGCCCAGAAATGAATACATAAGTGGGTCTGAAGCCACTTGTATTCTGAGATCTGGTTCCGGAAGACAGCAGTGGTGTCCAGGAGTCCCATTCCTGCCAGGCAACGGGGCCAGAGTCCTCACACAGTGAGGGATCGGAGAGAGGCTTGCTAAGTGAGGCCATGGGCTCATGTACAGCTCTTTGACCCATGAAATGAAAATAAATAAATGCTGCTAACATGCAGCTTTGTGTGAAGCTGATCTAGGGAAACAGTTGGAGCAAGCCAAACTTCATGACCATGAGCTGAACTAATGCATCTGCTGGCTCAGTGCTTGCATTTGTAATGTCTCCAATATTGTCACAGCATAGGGATCCCAACACATCGTTATGAGTCTTTGTTTTGGCTTAGGACCCCAAACTCCTTGGTGGAAGTGATTAAGAGAAAAAAACCAAACTTAGAGGCAGGAAAGAATGAGGTCAGATTTGTATATGTTGGTGGGGGGTTGGGGGGCAGCTCTTAGTGAGTAGAGAAGAAAAATGAGAGGAGAAGAAAGGAGCGGAGAGGGAAAAAGAGGGACAGAAGAAGGGAGGGACAGATGGAGGGAGGATGGAAAGGGAGGTGGAAAAATCACACATTTTTCACATAAACACATAAAACAAAACTCTAAATACATGAAGAAAATGATAAAGAACACTAACAACAAAATGTGAGTTCACTACATGCAGTATTAAATGTGCTCGGGATGCTTAAAGAGATAAAGAATATGTAACTTCTATTTTTGAATTAAACTTTTGTCTTGAGATGATTGTAGATTCACATTCAATTGTTAAGAAATGATACAGAGAGATCCCACGTACCCTTTACCCAGTGTTCCCTGATGTTGACATCTTGCAAAAACAGTTGTACAATAGCACAACCAGAATATTGCCATTGATATAGTCAGACACAGAATATTTCCACCACAAAGACCCTTCTTGTTTTTCCCATTTTACAGCAACATTCAATCCCCTCTTGAGCAACCACTAATCTGTTCTGAATTCTGTAATTTTTTCATTTCAAGAATGTTATATAAGTGGAATCGTACAGTATTTAATGTTTTGGGACTGGCTTCTATCACTCAGCATAATTCTCTGGAGAGTCATCCTGGTTGCTGTGTTTATGAATAGTCTGTTCCTGTTTATTGCTGAATAAAATTCCATGGTATGGCTGTACCACAGTTTAACCATTCCCCTGTTGAAGGACATCTAGGGGTTTTCGGTTTATGGTTATTACACATAAAGTTGCTATGAACATTCATGTCTACATTTTTGTGGGAGCAAAAATTAAAGGGTTTTAATTTTTCTAGAATAACTGCCCAGTTATACAATTCCTGGATCATATGGTAGTTGCACGTTTAGTTTTTAAGAAACTACCAAAGAGTGTGATCCACTTTCTCTACATCTTCATCAGCATTTGGTGTTGTCGCTATTTTTTATTTTAGCCATTCTGACAGGTGTATTATGATAGTTCATTGTAGTTTCAATTTGCATTTTTAATGGCATTTTAAGTGCTTGCTGCTATCTGTATATCCCATGCACTGAAATGTCTGTCTATATCCCTTGCCCATTTTCTAATGTTATTGTTTGCTTTTTCACTGTTGAGTTTTGAGGGTCCTCTATATATTCTAAACACTAATCCTTTGTTGGAAATGTGGTTTGCAAAATATTCTCCCAGTCTTTAACTTGACTCTTCATCCTCTTCACATGGTTTTTAACAGATCAAAAATGTTTAATTTTGAGGGAGTCCAATTTCTCAATTTTCTTTTTCGTGGCTCTTGCTTTTGGTGGTAAGTTAGGAAGGGATTGGTAGCTTCATTGTTGCTGAGTGGTGGTAAAGGTCCCGAGTCTCCGTTAACCCTGCTCCAGAATCACCCCAGTGGGAGGGGGAAGGGCACCTCCTTACTCCTGGGGGCTGGGGAGGGAGTTAAAAATCCAGGCTTCCCACATGGTCTCCACTGATAGTACAGGGACAGATGTCATTACCACCCCATGAGAATGAACCCTGCTTCTCTGACACCACCCCAGCCGGAGGATGGGGCACCTCATTACAGCCTGGCAAGGTGGAAGTGAAGGATCTGCACTTGGCCTTTGCTGGCGTGAATCGGGTAGAACCAGTTTTTCCTATGACGTTTGGCTGGAGGAAAGCAATTTATTGCCTAAAAGCATTCTGTCTTGCCAGGCTTCCCATTTTCTGGTCCTTTGGCTAGAGAGAGCAGGCTTTTCTTGGCCCTTTTTTGTCTATACCTGATGGTATCTGGACTGCCAACTTCTTCAGCTTCAAGTTTGATATATTTGAGGCAAAAAGAAACTCCAGGGAACTCAGTACTCTGTTGTTCCTTGCATGTCAAGGTCCCTGGCAATCTGCCTTCTTTCCTCCCCCTTTTAGAGTTGTGTTACCTTTGTTTCATATATAATATCCAGGGATTTTAGTTGCGCTTAGCAGCAAGAATAGGGAATATTATGTCAACTTCATCTTCCTGGAAACAGAAATCTGTAACTTTTATCTTAATGTAAGAAAATTTGAGTCAAAATCATCAGAAATAAAAATGTTCTGGTAGATGTGAAAAAGACTATATTATAAATATTAGAAATAAAAAGACGGTTATTACCACTTTTAGTTTCTGCTTGGCATGTAGAGAGCTGAAAGAGGCATTGCTCTCACCATTGTATGTTACAGTAACACCACCGACACCACAAACCTGAGCAAACTTCACGTTTATGAGTTTTCTTGAACTATCAGGGAGATGGGGTCACAGGGCAACCAAATAGCCCAAAATTTAAAGAGAGAGAGGACCTGCAGGGAGGGATGGATACTTGTTCACTCGTAGCAGAAGCTGAGTTTTGTCAAATGCTTTTTCTGCCATCTGTTGAGATGATCATATGGTATTACTTCTTTAGGCTGTTAATATGGTGAATTATGTTGATTGTTCAAATTTTGAAACCAATCTTTCATTCCCAGGGTGTGAATGGTTGTGAAGTATTACTCTTGGTTGTGAAGTATAAGCCTTTCAATATACTGCCAGGTTTGATTTGCTAAAATTCTGTTGAGGACTTTTGTGTCTATGTTAAGGATATTGATCTCTCGTGTTCTTCTTTACAACATATTTGTCTGGTTTTGCCATCATGATAATTCTGGGTTCTTAAAATGAGTTGGAAAATGTTCCCTTCTCTACTATTTTCTAGGGGAAATTGTATAGAATAGATATTATTTATTTCTTATATGTTTGATAAAATTTACCAATAATCTATTAGAAAGCAAGATCTAGCAAAATGTGTTCAAGGAACATAATTTAAGCAAATATGTAAATAACATTTGAAAGTTAAAGAATAGAAGATGAGATACCAGACAAAAGAAAACTGGAGTGGATACATTGTTGTCTGATATAGCAGAATTCAAGACAAAAAATATTATGAGGAACAATGTACAGTTTTATACTGCTAAAAATGGAAAAGAATAAGAACAATAGAATAAGGAGGTATGAGTATTATGAATACATATGCACATAACAATATAACCAGACACATAGAAAAGTAATAACCGTTAGAATAGCAGGGAGAAATAGAGTTATCACCAATTTTAGTTAGAAATTTTTTACATGTTCCCACCCCCCATCAAAGAGATACAAAGATCTGAATATATGAATAATTCAATCCCTAATAAGCAGAAACCAGCTATATAATAGGACACAAGAAACATGCTAAGGTATTACATCCAATAAATAGACAAATAGAATAATAAACTCTTTGTGAGCACACATAGAAAATTTGTAGAACCTCCCCATGTACTAGGGAACAAAGGAAGCAGCAATAAATTCCAAAATAACAAAGTCTATATTCTCTGGCAATAATTTAAATAAAATTAGAAAATAAGTGGATTGTTTAGAAAACACTCAATTATGGCACTTATAAAGTATACTACTATACAGCTCTTTTGTAAAAGGAATTCATAAAGGCTATTGCAAAATACTTAGAACTGAATGAGGATGAAAACACGTTTATCATGAATTGTGTGGCACAGGTGTACCAATATAAGAGAAATTGATTACTTTATGCATGTTTATCAGGAAACAAAAGATATCTTTTAAAATGAGCTAAGCATTCAATTAATGCAATCAGAAGAAGCAGTAGAGCAAAGTCAAAGAAGCAAGAAAGAAGAAGTAAAGATAAGGACAGAAATAAGTGAAATAAAAAATTGTGTAGAATAACAAAAATAGTTTGTTGAAAAGATTGGTTAAATACAGAGACCCAGGCAAGACTTTAAGAAAAAAGAAAGTTGAGCAAATTACAGAATAAATAAATTGAGACAACCACAGATAAAAAAAGTTTTTAAATGATTTTTAAGAGTATATAACTGTATGCTAATAAAATTGAAAATCATTGTAAAACATGCACATTTCTGAAGGAAAATAAAATACCGGAAATGAGCACAAAAAGAAATAGAAAACTTGAATAGACAAAGAGTATTAAAGAAAAACAAACTTTTTTTTTTTTTAGTTCATCCTCTAAAGCCACAAGCTAAGACAGGTTTATTTTGGAAGTTCTACCAATTTAAAGGAATATTACTCAGCCATAAAAAGGAATGAAATTGGGTCATTTGTAGAGACGTGGATGGACCTAGAGACTGTCATACAGAGTGAAGTAAGTCAGAAAGAGAAAAACAAATATCATACATTAACGCATATATGTGGAATCTGAAAAAATTGGTATAGACAATCTTATTTACAAAGCGGAAATAGAGACACAGACGTAGAGGACAAACGTATGGGCCCAAGAGGGAAGGGCGCGGGGTGGGATGAATTGGGAGATTGGGATTGACATATATACACTACTGATACTATGTATAAAATAGATAACTAATGAGAACCTCCTGTATAGCACAGAGAACTCTACTCAATGCTCTGTGGTGACCTAAATGGGAAGGAAATGCAGAAAAAGAGGGGATCTGTGTATACGTATAGCTGATTCACTTTGCTATGCAGTAGAAACTAACACAACATTGTAAAGCAACTATACTCCAATAAAAAAAATTTTTAATGGTAACATATAAAATTTTATAGGAAATAGAGAAAGAACACTTTCTAGCTCATTTCACGAGCATGATGTAACTTGATTTCAAAACCAGAAAAGGGTCACACAAGAAAAGAAACCAGAGGCTAATTTCACTGATAAACACAGACGCAAAAATTCTAAATAAAATATCAGCTAACCAAAATAAATAGTATATTAAAAAATACCATAGCACAAGCAAAGGGTTTTATCACAGAAATGCAAGAATGGTTAAATATCAGAAAACGTATCAATGTAATCTCCACATTAATCAACTAGAGGAAACGTTATCTTGTTTTCTTACTGAAAGTGGAAAAGTTATGTGCTCAGGCTCAACATCTAATTATGATTACTTCTTATTAAACTAAGAATAGAAGCAAATTTCTCCAATTTAGTAAGGATTATGAATCAAATATCTATGGCAAACCTTTATCAAATATCACAGAATCCAAGTCAGTTATCAGCTGTAGGACTTAATACGACTTTATATTCCACTAACAAAGAAAATTACACATTGTCTTTGTCACCACATGGCACAGGTTAATTGCAATGGAGGTCCCATAAGGCCCACAAAGCTCAAAATATTTACTATTTGGCCCTTTTTAAAAAAAGTCTGATGACTCCTGATCTAGACCATAAAGGAACTTCTACAAATCAACAAAACTGAGTCAAAAGCCTAACTTAGAAAAATGGGCATCTGACATATCATACAATAGGCAAATTACAGACAGGCAAACCAGACAGCTACAAAGGAATTGTAGATATGCTTCAACTTATTAGTAATCAGAGAAAATATTTTGAAACCATAAAAGGAAGTACATTTGTCAGCTTGACAAAATTTAATTTAAAGCCATTATTAAAAACAATTTTGGGGAAAATTATTCTATTAATCTGACTCAGATACTAACTAATTTGGCTTATTTTTGCTTTAATATGGGAAGAGAGAAGCAGAAGATAAACTTTGTTGCAATTATTAATTTAAGAATGAAGAAAATGCCATAGAATTCAAATTCTAAGAGCACATTTCCTTATCAGATTAATATAACTGATTAATAAATTTGTAAATCTGATTTATAAATCTGTCAGAACTGATTTTGCAAACCTTAATAGCTAAATGAACCTTGAAACAAGAAAATTCTATTTGAATTCATGTGAACAAGATATCAGATAAATGCTTTGGTAAAGAATCAACTTGCATATATTTTCAGAGATGATAGTCTATTAATTATGGGCTTAATCCACCTGCTAAAACTTGTTATAAAAATGTTCTTACCCACCTCCATCTAGCTCCACCCACTGTCACCCACTCCCACCATATTGCTCTACTCCAGCATAGGAAAGGAAGTTGTCATTCAATATGAGTATAATGAAGATGCTATTGCCTTTGTCTATATTCTTATACATGTTATCTTTGTAAACAATAAGTAAAATTATAGTGCAAGGACAAAACCCTCTACTATTAGCCTGTTTATTCATTCAGGCATACCACATGCATTTATTTTGTGTCAGGTCCTCAGTATATAAAAATAGTCCGTGACCTCAAAGAGTATAACCTAATTAACCAGTAATTACCTTACAGCTTGTACTCAGAGAGGCGTATAAACGGAATGTTACTGAAGCATAGAAAAAAGACATCTAGTCCAGCCACGTGTTGAGAAGGGAGAATATCAAGGAAGATTCCTAGAGAAAGTTATGTCTGAGGTAAGACCTGAAAGGTGTGGAATTGTCTCGGATACAAGTGTCCCGGAAATAGAGAGGTGAGTCAATGGTGGCAAGAGATAAATAAATACATTCGATTAATGAGTATTCAGCTAAATGTGCATGTCACTTATGTTAAGATTTCTACACAAGTCAGGCAATAGTATATATGGTTATCATATAAAAAATGATACTGTATTCCATATATCTGGAAGGAGAAATGCTTGCTCTCGGGCTTCCCTGGTGGCGCAGTGGTTGAGAGTCCGCCAGCCGATGAAGGGGACACGGGTTCGTGCCCCGGTCCGGGAAGATCCCACATGCCGCGGAGCGGCTGGGCCCGTGAGTCATGGCCGCTGTGCCTGTGCGTCCGGAGACTGTGCTCCGCAACGGGAGAGGCCAAAAAAAAAAAAAAAAAAAAAGAAAGAAATGCCTGCTCTCTCTTTATCACCAGTAGAATGCACCCAATCATCTTACAAATGGAAATCACCTGAAGGAGGCTCCTTCCAAGCTTTCTCAGGTAGCTTAAACCTTTGTCACTCAGGATGCCTTTTCTTATACCAAAGTTTATAAACAAAGGAAAATATGAAGGACTTAAGCAGCACAACAAAATGCCTTAGACCTTTATGATATTTTGAGAGTTAGTTTTAACCTATATGGATACCCTTTGGAGGATTATAAACTACTTGGGTAGAGGTCATGTAATGTGAAAAATAACTATAATTTTGGTTATATGGAGATTTAGAACTTCGGGTAGAATTAATGACATTTATTTCATGTGTTGTTTTTCTCTTTGAGATGACTCTTTTTTTTTTGCTGTATGCGGGCCTCTCACTGCTGTGGCCTCTCCGGTTGCGGAGCACAGGCTCCGGACGCGCAGGCTCAGAGGCCATGGCTCACGGGCCCAGCTGCTCCGCGGCACGTGGGATCTTCCCAGACCGGGGCACGACCCCGTGTCCCCTGCATTGGCAGGCGGACTCTCCACCACTGCGCCACCAGGGAAGCCCCCGAGATGACTCTTAATAAATACGAAAGTGAGTCATATTGGTGATTATAAATAAAATAGAGAAAAAGGATGCTTTTGTATTTCTGTTGCTGATGTTAATTCTGCTTCAAATGAGTCTGAAAACTCAGAATATGGGCCATTCATCACTTCCTTCCCATTTTTTCTCCATTTCAGTAGACGGCACCTCTTTCCACCTACTTGTTCAATCTAAAAACATGGAAGTGATCCCTGTTTCTTTCCTCTTCCTCCCCTCCTTCCCGTATGCCCTCACTCTCCATTCCCCACTGCCACAAACAGCAGTGTACATATTTACACCTACAGCTATAACACTTTATCTGCACTGTCACCTCTCACATGGACTATTATAATAACTGCCTCCCTGCTTTGTTCTTTCACTTTCCTTTCCTCCCAATCCAGTTTCCATACTGTAGGTTGTATCTTTTAAAAATATAAATTATTCACTCCTTGGCTTAACTCTTTCTGAGGCTTTCTATTGCATTGATAATAAAATCCAGTCATCTTACCTTCATCAAAAGGTCCTAAATAATCTGGTACCTGCTTACTTTTCCAATTACTTTCTCACTTGCCCACTGTAGTCGGTTCATATGCCTGCTTTCAGGTACTTGAAATGGCAAGTCTTTCTAGTCTTAATACATGCAGTTCCCTTTGCCTGGAAAGTTCTCCCATCTCTGCATGGCTGACTTCTTCTAAGCCTTTCTGTCTCAGCTTCTATGTCACCTCTCAAGTCCTTGCTGACAACTCTACCTCCTGGCTCCTGTACGTCTCTATTACAAGACCTTTTGTTTCTTTCACAACCTATCATATTTTGTAATTATTCAATTTGTGTTGATATGTTACCTATTCAGCTCTGACTTGGTACTATAAGATCTATTGGGCAGAGACGATTTGTTTAATTCATCACTGCATACCATAGCAGCGACTCAGTGCATTCTTGCTGAGCGAGTAAATGGATGAGTCAGTTGATGAATGGGCCTGTGTCCTTTACTTGGCCTGTACTGATAATAAAAACTATGGAATAAAATGTCTATTAAGTTAATCTATCATTTATACCTATGTGGATGAGAGAGCCTGAATAGCAACAAATGTCTTGAATAAAGGGAAGTAGCTCAACAATTTTAGTGCTATTCCCCAGAGGGCTTGGATTTTATTTTTAGCATGGGAATTTTAAGTAAAAAAAAAAAGCATGAAGGATAGAGCAGAAGAGAAATAAAATACCACGCTCTTCTTTCAATTACATAAACCAAATACTTTAATTTGGTACAAACTAACAGTTGAGATGGAATTGGCAGACATGGTCCAGATAACCTAGATATCAAATGAATTGTCCAGAAATTTTAAAATTCTCACTGGATGGTGGGATACAGCTTTTAATTTTAGTTGTCATATTTACTGCCTTCCAGCTTGAAAAATAAGTACCTCGAGATGCCTGTCATTTAGGGGATAAAGAAGGGTTGTAACACAAGGGAAACTAAAGATACCATGTATTTAGAGCTTCTGAAATGAAAACCTTATGTAGCCAAATAAAAATAGTGGACTAAGCTACAAATTTTCAGAAGTTGGCATGACTAAGAATAAAACATCTATGCAGAAGAATCGCCCCTTCTTGAGCAACTGAACTCCTTAAAGACACAAAAGTTATGCCCCCAGGAAAAAATGGTCACAGTGCTAAAGCTTAGAAATCTAGAAAACGATTTAGACAGAAGACAAACACGACGTACTTAGCACCAAACAGCTTTTAGTGCATCATGTTTGAACAAAAATTAGTCTTGTTTTGTTTTTTCTTTTTAAAGATTTTTTTGATGTGGGCCATTTTTTAAAGTCTTTATTGAATTTGTTACAATATTGCTTCTGTTTTATGTTTTGGATTTTTGGCCGCGAGTTATGTAGGATCTTAGCTCCCCGACTAGGGATCGAACCCACATCCCCTGCATTGGAAGGCAAAGTCTTAACCACTGGACCACCAGGGAAGTCCCCAAATTAGTCTAGTTTTGAAGAATTTTTATATCTAGTTATTTAAAATAGTTGATCTCACCTTGAGGCTTTTCACATTTTCCCGTCTTTGCTGAATTTCACTTTCACACTATAACATATTTAAGACTTTTCCAAAATAAGGGTTCTAATTAATAGTCTGGAAGACAGTGGAGAGCCCTGACTAATACAGGCATGAAGGAACTTAAGGTCCACAATAGGCTTAGAGCAAAGAGATTATTTATAGATCCACCTGCTGGTAGGAACAAAACTGGCAGACAGAAGCTAGACAAAGCTGACGGTAGGTGAAGCAGGGGCTCTTCAATAACGGAATGAGATCAAGCCGGGGCTGTCACCTGAAGTCATGCACACTCAGCTGCGTCATCGAGAGCAATTTGGAAAACACAGAGTAGCAGTGTCATCTGGAATACTTGCAGGCTTTTCTGGTGACATATGGGCAGGTAGCATCATTTGGGGTCAGTAAGTACTAGTCTGTCTAGTTTTTCTTGGCTGAAAGAAAGGAAAGAAAAAGAACATTTATTGCATTTACTGTAGGCCATCTATAGGCGCTTTGCTTATATTACATCTTATCCCCACTTGACGCCCACATTTACATAACAGGAAATCGTGAAACTGAAGCTCAGAAGAATTGTCACTGTGAAGCTCACAGATGAAGTCAGAGTTAAGAATTAAACTCAGATATGTCTTCCTCCAACAATGGTGTTCTTTCTACAACTTTGCAAGACTAGGAGGTCATCCTTATCAGTACATCAAAAATTAAGACCTTTAAGGACAGATTCATACTATTAAAGTTCATGGGAGACTGGTTTATTTAAAGAGTTCCTGTTGATAACTATACAATGGGATATAAAACTGACAAGAAAGACTAGAGTGCTTGAATCAAAAATTTAGTGCATTCTCTCCCGAAATTGAAAGCATTACCTGGGAAGCAGAATTATATTCAAAATATTGCTTGGTCGGTATGAATCACAAACAAAGGACTGGAATGATCCTTAGTTTGAGGTGCCTCTTTTAAGAGAGATGGAGACTGTCCTCCTCCCTGGGTTAGAACTGGGGCTGTTGTTTGTGGTGTCCCTTGGTCATTGCTCACTGTCCAATGGGCAGTGCTGAGAACAGACTACCGCCGCCATTTTTATACCATACACAGTACGTGAAAATGTTTCTCTGTTTCAGAATCTTTTACATTCATTCATTCAATATATATTGTGCATCTCTGATGGCCAGACTATTCTAGCACTACACACATAATAGTATACAAATAAAAATAGTTAAGATGCCTGCTTTTGATGGAAGGAGTGTTAAAGTAGTTCTCAGGCAGTTTTTATCTTGTAACATTCACGAGTGTTCCTGTAGCTCCTCTTAACTCATGGGCCGCTGAATTCTTTGAAGAGTTGCTAAATCTCTGCAGAAGCCCTGTAAGCCAGAAGGCGCAGTAGCATTTATTGTACTCATACACCAAATGTCATCCATTATGTGTGCTATCTGCTCCTGGGAGATTTCTAGCGTGGTTCTCAACTACCTTTTATGCTTAGACCTTTCTGAGCCACTGACTCCACAGTGGTTCATGTCAATGAAAATGCTTCTTTAAATTCATACCAGGTGATCTGGGGATTTCATGTGGCACTATTATTCTTTTCATCACTAAGAGGACTCCGTGACCTTGATTCTGTCTTATTTACTTTTTATTCTAGGATTGTGTTACATAAAATACCAGGAGAAATAAGTGGGCTGATGGCTGAAAATGGAAACTCTTATGATTATACAAGAATTTTGATTCAAATGCCACTTGTAAAAGAATTTATTCTAAGTATGAAAACTGCATTTGTTCTCTGCTCCCTAACGCCTACCAAAGTAGAATCTATAAAACCAATCTTTAATATAATAGAAAGTCCTTGCTTCTACTAGTGATTAGGTAGATTTCATACAGTAGATTTAAATCAAACAGTTTCCGTCTTGAAGCATTTTTCATTCAAGGCTGAGTGGCGTGCAAGTTTTACACATACTAGTCAATGCCTCAGTCTTGTCTTGGGAGAATGGGCTAAATCCTGCCTCTCCCATTAACTACCTGTGTGAAAGCGCCATTACTAGAGAGGTAGCAGAGCACAGGGGTTGAGTGTGCAGCCTCTATAGGCATATTGCAGGCTTTAAACTCCAGCATGGCAGATACTAGCTGAGTGATCACGAGCAAGTTACTTAACCTCTCCACGCCTCAGCTGCCTTATTTGTATAAAACAATGTGTCTTCATCCATTCAGGCTGCTATGAAAGGAAACTATAGATTGGGTGGCTTCAATAACAAATTATTTTTTTAATCTCTCATAGTTCTGGAAGCTAGAAAGTCTAAGGTCAAGGTGCCAACAGATTCTGTGTTTGGTGAGAGTCCACTTCCTGGCTCATAGCCATCTTCTCACTGTGTCCTCACGTGGTAGAAGGAGAGAGGGAGATCTCTTGCCATCTCATGTATAAGGGTTAAATCCCACTCATGACCTAATCACCTTACAAAGTCCCCACCTCCAAATACTACCCTACTGGGGATAAGGTTTCCACATATGAATTGGGGGGGATATTTAGTGTATTACACGAGGATAATAATAGTACATATCTCATGGGGTTGCTGCAAGGGTGAAGGGAGTTATTACACTTCAGATCCTCGCAACAGTGCCTGGCAAAGAAGATGCACTCAATAAATGTCAGCTTGCTACGCAGCGGTGCCTGACACACACTCATTGGTTCTCACTCCTCTTCTTTCTAATTTCCCTTTTCCCTAACTCTTGCTTCCCTGTGATTGCACTCCCTAAGAAAACCTCAACAGATACACCATTGCCTGAGGTTTGCTTTCTGCATGCTGTGCAGGATGACCTCCAAGATTCCTTAACGCTCTGAAAATCACATGTGGTGGTTGCAAAGAGAGTGGACTTGCAGTCAGAGGAAATAGTTTTCTGTCCTGGTTTTAACAATGATATCTGTGTGACCATGGGTTAGCCATTTAACCTTCTCAAACGATGGTTTTCTTTTTAGTGAATGAAGATAAAATGTACTTGATTCTACGAAAAACAACTTTTTTCACCAAATGATTGCAAGGGTTGACTGGGATGTTTATATGAAAATAGTTCGAAACTGTACAGCTATACAAATCTATACATTGGGATCAGTGCTTATCCCTCTACCTTACCTTTGTGTACCTAGAGACTTCTGTCTCCTCGACCTACAAGTGGTGAGTACTGGGGAGACCTCTTTGAGCCCCTTATTCCTCCTCCCTATAGGAAGCAGAATGGCCCAAGTTTTCAGTGGGTAGAGCACACGGTTCCTGACTTTCAGTCATCTCCAGGGTATCAGAGGAGGTTCATGCTCATTTATTCCAGCCATCCTCTTATCTTCCTGTTACCCTGTTACCATAAGCATATCTATGTCTCCACATGTATAAGCTTATTATTGGTTACTCCCTCCCTCTTCTGCCAGTGACCAGGTACACGGGGCCACCCTGCTAATCTTGCAGCAAGTTAGAACAGACAAGTGTACTTGGTGTCTGCCCTACAGGTTCAGCTGTCCTCACAGCCAGTCTATAAGATGGGGAAGAAGGTCCCATTAATCTAAGCTACATGACCACCATAGTCTACAGAAGTCGTGAAGTCTAGGGGTACCCAACCACTAATGGAGCTGAAGGATTGTGAACTTATTCTCTATTTGATTGGAGTCTGGAAAGGAAGAGGGATGTTTCTTCATGGCCCCACTCTTCCCTCAGTCTGCAGCAATATCTCTAATGTGGGATCAACAAGATCCTCAAACATTCACCGCTCTTAGCCTTTTATTGATGCTAAATCTTCAAAAAGGAAGAGTAAATTTGGAAAGGTAAATTTACAATCACTTTCCCTTTGAAAATAAAATAAGAGAGAAAAAAATCTGTTTAGAGAGCTAGATGTAAAAACCTTTACCAAGAAACAGATGCTATCTGCATAGAACTATATTTAGACATAAAGCCAGCTGACCTCAGTCCAATTGTACTTCCATGTTCTGTTCAGAACTCAGCATATGTTGTCTGTTCCACAAAATATACCATAAGCCATAGACATTGGTTGTTTAATATGGATTTTGACTACTAGTAATAGCAGTTCTAAAAATAATCAGGATAACCTGATAATCAGGATGACTAATTTTAGGACAGAAAAAGTGCTTAAAATAGGACAGAAAAGAGTGAAACCAGCATACCTCTGCTATCTCAAACTAATCAGAAAGACTGCTGTCTTGTTTTGTAGGATCAGTTTCAGTTCACAGTGTTAGCTAGAAAGATTACATGTTCTGATGGATTTGTTTTATTCCAGCTTAGCTAAAATGGAGCTATATTTTCCAGAATCCCCTTCTTTAAATAGTTTGATGTTAGCATGGGCCACAGTAAATATGTTGATTGGTATTTGGAAGGTGGGAGTGGAGCCACAGCCGTATTCTTTTACACTGGGAGATATGTTGAACCAAGCTTTGCATATTATCACTTACCTGCTGGCTCACCTTGTTGGTTTTGGGCATGTACATACTCCAACTCCTGCAAGATCCTCCTTTAGCATCTCTGACTTCTGAGCCAGGTGCATGTTTAGATCCTATGGGACACCCATGTCACCCAAGTTGGAGACTTAGAGCCAAAGACCAACAGTTTCTAGTCTATCCTTGTGGGATCCACGTTTTCTTCTCTCTCTCCCTCTCCACATTCATTTTCCCTTCTCACTGGCCTCAGACTCCAGTACCAGGTGTAAGACAATGACCTTACATAACTATTTAACAAGCTCCCACAAATATGTAAGGTCAAATTGTTTTTAAAAATCTCAGTGCTGTTTCTCTGATTGAACCCTGACAGATGTAATTTTGGTACTAGAAGTGCTTCCATAGGAAAAAAAACCTTAGGGGTAGTTTCTCTGAATTGGTTTTACATTATCTGGGATTGATTCTCTGATATGATTAGATTTGAAGTCATTAATGACCTGTTCCCAGTGGTAACAGCTAATGAAGTACAACAATGAACTCAAGCTCATAGTATGTACTGGTATGATTACATTCTTTATCATCCTGAAGCAGCTGGCCTGATAGAAATGGTGGAATGGGTTTTTGAAGACTCAGTTATTGATGGCAATACCAGGTTGGAGTAATATCCTTTAGGTTATAGTATATTCCCTAAATCAGCAGCCAGTAAGTAGTGCCATTTCTTCCATAGCAAAACTTGCAGGTCTAGGAATCAAGGGGCTAGAAATAGGATAGCTCTTCTCAAAAAAGATCAATTAGTGAAATTTTTGCTTCCTATATTCACGACTTACGGCTCTGGTGATTTTAGGTTTCTCAGCGGCCATGGCTCACGGGCCCAGTTGCCCCGCGGCATGTGGGTTCCTCCTGGACCGGGGCACGAACCCGTGTCCCCTGCATCGGCAGGCGGACTCTCAACCGCTGCGCCACCAGGGAAGCCCGATTTTAGGCATTTTAGTTTCCAAGTAAGGAATGCTTCCACCTGATGACACAACAGTGGTTCCACAAAACTGAAAAGTTGAGACTGCCTTAGGCGATGTGCCAGCGAATCGCCAGGAAAGAAGGGAGTTACTGAATTGTCTGAGATGGTTGATCTTGACTATTAAGGGGAAACTGAGCTGCTTCTACACAGTGGGAATAAGAAGGACTTCTGTCTGGAATGCAAGAGACAGGACACTTCCCAAATTCTGTGATTAAGTCAATGAAAAACACATCAGCTCAATTCAGGCAGGACTAATGACTCCGTAGGAACAAAGGTTTGGGTGTCCCCACCAGGCAAGGAACCACAGCCATCTGAAGTGCTTGCTGAGGACACGGGGAATTGAGTAGAGGAAGATAGTAATTTTAATCACCATGACCACAAGACCAGTGACAGAAATAAAAAATATAATAGTTGGAGTGTTTCTTCCTTGCTTTGATATAAAAAATATATATTTGAATTCTCTTGTCCCATTCTTCTAGTATTTAACATGAGATAGGGACTAGAGCTAACTTTATATCTCAGTATTTAAATTACAGTAAATTGAATAGAATTGAAAAGACAGTCTGTATGAACATACTTAATATTTTAAAGCAATGCAAGCTTATTATCTCACAGTTCTATAGGTCAGAAGTCTAGTGGACTTGGCTGATTTTTCTGCTCCAGGTCTCACAAAGCTGAAATCAAGGTATAGCCAGCCTGGCTTCTTATCTGTAGGCAAATTTGCTTCCAGGCTCCTTTGAATTGGCAGAATTCATTTCTGCCTAAGGTCCCTGTTTTCTTGCTGGTTATTGGCTGGGGGTTGTTCTCAGCCTGCATGCCCAGGGATTCATGGCAACTGTGAGTTGAGTTCTTCTCATGCTTCAAATCTTTCTTCCTCATGTGTCCTACCTGTGGCTGGAGAAAGTTCTGATTTAAGGGGCTCATGTGATTACCTTGAATAATCCAGGCTACTCTCCCTGTCTTAAGTCAGCTGATTAGCAATGTTACTTACATTTGCAGAGCCCTTCCAGCAGTACCCAGATTAGTACTGAATGAATAACAAGGTGATGGGTATCTTGGGGGGATACATTTGGGATACCATAAAGGGGATACTGTAAAGCCCAGTCACTTTTGGTCCTAGTCCCCCATCTTAGGCACAAGATGGAGACCAGAAAGTAAGACCAGGACAAGGTCATGGACAGACTCATATGCTATGCTGTGGAGAAGAGCCTTAGATTTGCAAGTAATTGAAGGGGTTTTACTAGGGAGTTTAGATTTGGGTTTTAGTTGGATTTCTGGCTACAGAAAGAAGGCTGGAGACAGTTGTCAACGGTCAAGGGTAAGATGAGCCTGAACTATGAGAGTGATGGTAGAAATTAACAAAAAGTTATTCATTCCAGAAGCATCTGGAATGTAAATCTAGAAAGTAAAATTGCTAGATGTTGGATGCTGAGGGTAAGGGAGAAGGAAAGGGAGTGCTCTCAGATAATTTCTAAGAGCACAGTGGTGGTGCTGACGCATGAAATACAGGGAAGCAAGCAGGTCTTGGAAGAGATAGGAAGGGAAAGAGAGCTTCCATTTTGGACAAAGAGACTGCTGTACTTGAGATTTACGGGAGAAATACAAAACAGCATATGTAGGTGTGCGTGAGTCAAGATCTGGAAAGAGCAAGGGAGCAGATTCATAAACAGATAAACAAAAAACAAATACCCCTTAAAAGTAGTTTGTACAAATCTCATACAGATTATTGGCTGACCCTTCGTGACTGACAGTGCTTAACCAGTTAGTGGGTTCCAGAGATTGTTGGATGCAAATTTCATCTGATTATAATATCAAACTCTTGTTCAGCAGTGTTCAGCTTTCTGATGTTCTCAGAGGATGTTTACCTGCTCACAACGTAAAGATATAGTTAGTAATGGAAGTTAAAGGGGAGAAAAAGTAGTTACTAAGTAAATAAAGAAAAGGGGACATCCACATCCACCTCAACTTTCGGACATTCATTTTTTCTTTTCTGAAAAGAAAAACAGAAACTTCGCAGGGAGATTTAGAGACAAGCTTCACAGCATGAGCCACTGGTGGGAGAATTAGAAAATTAAAAAGCAGCTGTAAAATCCTGCTTCCATTACCCATCAGAGGTTTCCTCTGAAGTCAGAAATTAACGGCAATGGTCAGATTTCAACGTTTTCCAAACCAGAGGCGATCAGTGTTGATAACTGAGTCTATAAAGTGTGACGTGTTTAGGAATTAGAATAGAAAGTGAGAGTAAGTTAATTAAAAACTCAACTGCAATATGAATTAATCATGTTGCAGGGCCTGGACTTTCCTGCGGTTACGGGCCTGCTGAGAAACTTCAATTTTCTTGTTTGTGCATTTTGATGACTCAAAATCAATTGTGCTATTTTCAACAAAGGGACACTCTAGTAACAATCGTCTCCTCTTAACTATATTTTTTCCTGAAAGTTAAATATAGCACAACTCTCTGTGATCCGTGGCGCACACAGTCACACACACGGACCATATAAAAAGCTTTTGTGCCCGCAGCCTTCACTTAAGCTTGGACCTAACACGTGGCCCATTCTCTTAATCCTCGGAGAAATCAACTAAAAATGTCTTTGTATTTTTTTCTAATGTGAATTCTTATTGTTTTATGACTCAGAAAAATGTCAATGATTTCCATTAAGCAACTTCCAGTAAGCAACCAGGAAGAGTTTCACCTGAAAATGGGAAGTCATCTGCTGAATGAAACATAAAATCATGAGGCATCTTCACAGCTTGTGAGACCATTCTGTGTCGTTCACCTGTTCACGGAAGGGCTGATACTGGCCAGGGTGCAGTGTCTTCAGCCACAGGAGGGCTCATTCTTTCCCCACTCCTAATTATCGCTGCCACCACCTTGGCTCAGGCCCTCATTACCTCTCACCTGGACCGTAGTAATAGCCCTCTAACTGGTTTCCTCCAAATCAGTCCCCTTCTGGACCTGTGCCTTCAAAATATCCCTGCAAGATTCATTTTCCTTAAGCACTGTGCTGACCTTGTCACATGTCTGCTCAGGAGCTTTTTTTTTTTTTGCAGTACACGGACCTCTCACTGCC
Organism: Delphinus delphis; assembly: GCF_949987515.2. Classification (NCBI taxonomy): domain Eukaryota; kingdom Metazoa; phylum Chordata; class Mammalia; order Artiodactyla; family Delphinidae; genus Delphinus; species Delphinus delphis. Next base: position 31,778,277 of record NC_082696.1, read on the forward strand.
GTGGCCTCTCCCGTTGCGGAGCACAGGCTCCGGACGTGCAGGCTCAGCGGCCATGGCTCACGGGCCCAGCTGCTCCGCGGCACGTGGGATCCTCCCAGACCGGGGCAGGAACCCGCGTCCCCCGCATTGGCAGGCGGACTCTCAACCACTGCGCCACCAGGGAAGCCCTGCTCAGGAGCTTTGATATAGCTCCACTACTTAACAGATTAAACCCAAGCCCCTCAGCTGCTTCACAGCACTCTCCTAACTTCCTCTTCCAGAATCTTCTCTCACTTCTTGTTTAACTCTCCTCCAAGTATCCACCAGACTCAATATTCTTCCCGTTCATTGAACCCCCCATCACTTTCTTGCCTCCATAACTCTACTGTTTCTTCTACATCAATTACTTTCCCTTTTTGATTTATGCCAATTTTATGCCATTTTTGTGAAAAAAAATGCCACCTGCCATGCAAAACCTCACTCATCGGAAACCTCTCTCATTAAGATTTTTTTTCTGACCATTTCTTGAGCCAGATGAAACCTTCTGTTCATGCATCTTTCATGACATTTATCTTATTCTGCTTTGTGTTATAGTTATTTGTTCCTTCAGAATAATCTGTCTTAATTTCTTTAATCGATGCTCCCTTTTGGAAAAAAAAATCCAATATGCTTATTTTAATGTTTTGGGGATTTCAAAAGAAAGGAATTATCATGGCTGAAGTACACATTTACAGAATAAATAAGTGAGGGGGTAATTATACATCATTCTTATCCAGTAATCCAAGTTTGAGATACTGTGTGAACTTGCAAACAGCAAAAATTGACAAAGATGCCTTATTCCTAAAGTTGAGAGTTAAATGATGTTTTATTTTAAAACAAAAGCAAGCAACAGAAATGAATTATCATGATGAATAAAGAAATCAAAGTAATTATAGTATTGATTATGCTTTTTAAAACTCTAACGGCCCTGACAGAATCTCTCCATTGGCTGATAATTATAGCCCTAGTGGATTATACTAGAAATATATATAAAAGTTAAGCATAGTACCTGTCACATGATATATGTGCAATAAATGTTAGGTGTTTTTATGATTATGATTACCTCCTTGTGAACAGGACTGTCAACTCTTGCAATATTCACAACCGGCTGGTTCAGTAAATAATCCAATTTTTACTTCATGGCCAATTTAAGATCATGTCTTCTCAATAATGATTATAGTAATAATCACTCCACATTTTCTATGACATGGCGTAGGGCTTGAAGAATAAATGAAACGGTGGCCCAGAAGGGAGGATGTAATAAGATAGTGCTATGTGAGTAACTGGTGAGTTGACTCTGTGCGTTTGTAGGCATCACTGTGGGTTCAGAATTGGAGTATTTTCACACTGAAAGAGATATAAAGGATACTTTAACTGATAGTTCAGCAAATCAGGTGAATAGCCACTTCAAAACTTTAAATTGTTCAACTGTGACCACCAATATGTCATCTTATAGGAAACATGTCAAACGAGTCACATGACTTGTTGAGTCCACACAAGAGAAAAGATTTCAATGTTTCTAACTCAATGATCTTAAATGGGGGTTATGTAACAAAAGGACAAATTATGATGTCAAACACCCACTGCAACTTAGTAAAAAATCATCTATAGTAAAATAATTATGAGCCTAGAAGCACCCAAAATGGGACTTTTCTGAAGTTTTTCAGTTATAATTACTAGGAAAGGAAGCTCAGAAATTGAGTCAACATCTAAAGATAAATTTGGAGACTACACTCAATCACCTGTCTTTTAAAAAAGCTATAAGATCCTACAGCTTCCAAATATGCTGTATCGCTGAGAACCAAGAGGGGAGGGAAGATGTGCTTAGAAAACTCAGATGACTCAAAAGGCGGCTTTAACGATGACAGAGACCCTGAGCCCACAGATGTGTTGGAAGAGGTGGCAAGAAATTGAGTCATGGACTGAAGGTGAAGAAAGCAACTCTTCTAAATTAACATCTCATTACTTGGAACCTGTGATCGTAGGCATGGATGGCAAGTAAGTTAATTGTAATAAATAGATATTTCACTATTTCATCCACTTTAAAAAAGATCATATATTCAATTAGGTCACACATCCTTTGGACCTTTTGAGTGGGGAAATAAGGGTTTGTTACTTGGTTGCTATCAGTGCCCTTTCACCCCACACATTCCCTTTCCAGTAGACTCCACTTTGTCTCTTGTGACCCTTTGCCCTGGGCCTCCTCTGGCTGCCTGCCTCAGAGGTGGATGCAAGTGCCAGGGAATTGACACCCCAGGAGGCGCACTCATGCCGTGACTGATGGGCTGAGGTATAAATTCCCCAGCTCTCTCATCCCTTGAACAAGCTCATGCTAAAGTATGTGTTCTGCACTGGCCTCCACAGTTCCCCGGGGATTAAGCAGCAGGTACCCCAGTGGTAATGTGCTTGGTAACACACCCTTTATTGGCTGACTTCCATTCTTTGTCTCACTTTTCCTCTTCCTTCCTGGTGCCTCCAGGATTCCCACCAAATAAAGTAGGTTGGCTAGAAAAAAATTTTTTTTAATTAAAAAATTAAAAAGGCTACAAGCATTTCCTTGTCAGATGCCTTAGAAGGTTATAATCCTGAAAAGCATGGTCACCTCAGATAATGTCATTAAATGCTGATGAAAATACCATCAAACAGTGCAGAAAAAATTGCATTTTTTCCTTAAAATTAATTTTATTATTTCTTATTAACAAAAAAACCTGTATTCTACAAGAAATGAGGCAAACGATCCGTGAGTACTTTTTAAATTAGTGCAGTTTTTGGTGTGGTCATAGAGCTAGATAAAGAACTAGGAGTTCAAAGCAGCACATTAACTTGGTTTTGAATCTTATCAAAAAATTGAGGCCTCTGCATAATTTTTTACTGCCTTATCTTTAAATTGCAAAATATTGTAACAAATAATTTTCATTAACTTAAGACTTTTAAACAAATACCCAAGCAGGCTTCCAGGAATTGTACAGCGTCGTCTGTACTTATGCTCTGCTCACAGTACCTCTGGTGGTGGGTGATGCCTTTGTGACTACAGGCTCAGATTGTAATAAAGAGACCCCATCCTATACTTTGCTAATGAAGGAGACAGTCTGAAGGTCTCTAGGTGATCTTTAGTTACAAAGACCTAGCCTGGGGTCTGCAAGATCAAGGAAGACTTCCAAGGACAGGGGACCCGTGAGCTGACATCTTAGTGATGAGTAGGTGCTGGGGGAGAGGAAGCAGTGAAGAATACTCCTTATAAGGAGGGAGAACAGGAAACAGGAGGACCTGAAGGGAGGCTGGTTGGGAGGCGGGGAAGTGACCATGACCCTCTCCTTGACCAAACTTTAGTCAGTCTCTGCTGAGCCCTCTCCTTGAATAGGCCTTGACCTTGCCCCTGGCTCCACCCTCCCCAGCCCTGTGTTTGATCTGCCTAACCCAGTTTTGGAAAGAATTCTGCTAAGTCCGTTTAGCAAGAATCCCCCTACCCTGATATCCCCTCTTAGTAGTTTTCTATCCATACATCTCCTCACTCGGCCCCTTGGCTATAAATTGCCACTGTCCTTGTTGTATTCAGAGTTGGGCCAGCTTCCCTATCCCGATAGCCTTGACACCAACTGCAATAGTCCTGAATAAAGCGTTCCTTACCATTTTAACAAGTATTAGATCTTTTTTTTTCCCCCTTAACAGGAAGGAGAGCAAGGAGTTGGGGAAAGATGAGTGAGGGCTGTTGAAATAAAATTTTAAGCCCAAGATGGAGCCTCTCCTGCACGGGGTGTCATGTCAGCAAACCAAAGCTTAGATAACTTCCGTGTCCCTGTAAATGCTCTGCTTGACCAGAAACGCAGCCTATCCAGCCAGTCCCCAAACACCAGGCCAGCTCTGGGCTATATACTTATTTCCTTATTCATTTTCTGTTTTTCTCTTCCTTCTTCCTCATTCTTTCTCCCGTAAAAGCCTCCTGCCTTCCACCCCATTTTGCAGTGGGGGTATTTGCAGTCACTCCAGAAGCTCCACCTGAGACTGGTGTGGAGCTCCGGGGTGGGGGGGAAGTGCTTGCTCACAGGACAATTTGTATCCACAGGTTCTATTTTAAGATATGGTGGGGGCTTCCCTGGTGGCGCAGTGGTTGAGAGTCCGCCTGCCGATGCAGGGGACACAGGTTTGTGCCCCGGTCCGGGAAGATCCCACATGCCGCGGAGCGGCTGGGCCCGTGAGCCAGGGCCCGTGAGCCATGGCCACTGAGCCTGCGCGTCCAGAGCCTGTGCTCCGCAACGGGAGAGGCCACAACAGTGAGAGGCCCGCGTACTGCAAAAAAAAAAAAAAAAAAGATATGGTGACATTAAGATATTAATTTGAGAAAGCTCCTTTCTAACTGCAAGTCCAGTGCCTGGTGGTCATGGGGGGTAGGGGGACAGCGGGCGTGTAACAACACAGTGAAACCATGGAGGACCATGCACACTTTAAGTGAAATAGGTTCATTGAGGTTTGGAGAATAAGAGCATTTGTTGAGAGAAAAATTGAACAGAAGCGGTAAGTTTTGGGTGAAGAAAAGTCCAAGGTGTTCTGTAGTGTGAAACCATGAACAGGTAGGAAATGGGACAAGAGCCCATAGGTATTTGAAGTGAGACCCGGGTAACCGTGACAATGGACTCCAGATAGGAGAGGAAACAAGGGTCCCCAAAGAAGCAGGTGAAAAGTGAAACATGCATCTGTCAACTATATCGCAGGATGGCATGCCCCCATGCGAATGATTTAAGTATCTTAGAGAAACCTCTGAATTCTCTCACTCCATTCTAGAACATTATCTTTGTTTGCAGGACAAATAAACCCACTTGTATGGCTTCCCTTCTGCTTTTCAGCAGAGTACTTTCCAGTAAATTTTCTTTGATGTTTGGAATTTGCCTCAGAAACACAAGTACGACCTCTCACTGCTAAACTTGACTCACCAATAACTTTCTCCCTGATTTAAAAACAAAAATTGGCTCCTTACATTATACTCTGTAAGATTTTCCCATCCTCCGCTGAGTTGTGGGATGCTGCTTTGCCCTTCGGCATCAGCTAATTAGCAGAGCAGTTACAATTTCTAGCATGATAATCAGTTAAGCATCTGGAGAGAAGTGTTTTGCTTCATGACTCGGCTGCCGGCTCCTTTGAGATCTTAGTGTTTTTCTGATTTGGTTATACTATGTTATCTTGCTCCATAAGTGTTTGTCTGAAAATCGGATTGAAATTTGACAGGTGGGAACGTGAATCATGTCTGACAAGGCTTTTCCAATGAGCAATGGAGACATTTTAAGAAATTGTGCTGTATGACTAACCATGATAACGACGCCAAACAAAAGGACTCGCTGTCCTGTAGGTACAAGCCAATATTATATTAGAACAGCTAAAAAGCACAGTCCCTTCTGTTATATAAAAACGGGCTGCAATCGAGGCCTCCTGGTGGAGTCATCACACAGACGCAGGTATTTTTAAAAGCTGGAAAACTAGGCGAAAGTAACCAATATCACATGAATTTTTTCCCTCCTCCTACTTTTTCTGGGTGGCAAGCAGCGGTGGATATTATGTGGCAATTGACCTTTGTATACGTGAATGAGCATCAGGCTAGAGCATCGATTGGTAAGAATTTTGCTTTCATTAAGCAGTAGGAATCGTCCCTTAGCTATTTGGGTTAGAAGAGCTTGACACAATCAGAGTTTTAATTAGAAACATGCTAGGTTTAATTACCTGTTTGGCACTCTTGTTTGATGTCAGTGGAAATGGTCCTACTTTTGATTCACAGTCTCTCATTCCATCTCCAACCTACCCCTATGGGCAGTTAAGTTGGTTAGACTAAAATCTAGAAAATGTGGAAAATCGCCCTAATAGTGGAAAGAGGCCATCAGAGGCTAAGAATACAGGTAATTATGCTGTGGACTTCAGAAAACCATCTCCTTTTGTGGGAGCATCTGAGGTGTCCTTTGTGGTCCCACAGTAGGTAGATAATAAAGTTGACTTGCACAAAGCAGAGCCAGTTCTGTTCCTGCCATCGAGTTCCCAAATGCAGCAGGTTAACTTCCCTGATAGCCTCATTGCAGCCAGAATGATCATCCTCCCTCACCCAGGGCACTGGATGATCTATGGGGGCAGAATGACCCTAGAGGAAGAAGCCCAGATGGCTTGTAACACAGTGAACTCCTAGAGGGACATTCTTATTCATCTGTGCTTCCTCACGACACACACACACACACACACACACACACACACACACACACACACACGGCTTATTGCATCAGCAAGCACATTGAAGATGCCTAATGAATAGTTATAGATTGACCGATAGATATGATGGGCCAGAGAATGTCTTCCTTCCCCAACATCATCCAAACTAATATGTCACAACAAGGGAAATTCTGTAATAAGAAATGAAGTGACTGGTGTTAAGGTGATATTTTGAAAAAGCCCTTTTAAAACTCCAAATGACTTGAATGAAATAACACCAAATCATCAGCGTTCATTGTTAATGTTTACTGAGTGTTACTATGTGCCCATACTAAACACATCACAAATTCAAATCTCCACCCTATCCCTATAAGATATTTGCTCTTATCCCTATTTCATAAATGAAGAAGATTATTACTTTGCCTTAGGTGAATTTGCACAAGACCACAAGGCTAGTAAATCCTAGCAGTCCACTCCAAAGCTGGGACTCCTAAACCTTACTTTATATTGATGAGTTTGTTTATGACCTTGGGTGGACAAAAGGCAGCCCATCTTCCTGAGGAAATGGGACAGAGAACACATATTAGGAAAGTAGAAGAAGAGGCCTGGGACTCACAGAGTAAGAGAGACAGGGCAGGGAGACCTGGGGCACCTGTGGAGAGAAAGGATCATGTATAGGTAAAGAAAGACCTCTGAAACAAGCCCACCCAGTTCTTACTTTAACACTGTCTGATTATTCACAGTAGCCAAGACATGGAAACAACCAAAGTGTCCATCAATGGATGAATGTATAAAGAAAATGTATATGGTGGAATATTATTCAACTATAAAAAAGAAGGGAATCCTGTCTTCTGTGACAACATGGATGGACCTTGAGGCATTATGCTAACTGAAATAAGTCAGACAGAGAAAGGGCAAATACTATATGTTCTCACTTACATGTGGAATCTAATAAAAGTTGAACTGGTAGAGAAGATGGTTGCCGGGGGCTGGGGGTGGGAGAAATGGGGTGATGAAGGTCAAACGGTACAAACACCCAGCTATAAGATAAATAGAATCTGAGGATCCAATGCACAGCATGGCGATTATAATTAGCAATACTGTATTATATACTTGAAAGTTGTTAAGAGAATAGATCTTACATTTATCATAGCGCACACATACACACACACACACACACACACACACACACAAATTGTAATTATGTGAGGGGATAGTGGTGTTAACTAACTTGATTGTGATGATCATTTTGTAATATATACATATATCCAATAATCACAATATACACCTTAAACTTATATATGTTATATGTCAATAATATCTCAAATGCTGGTAAACAAAGAAAAAACCCAAATTTTATGTTAAGTATTTCTCAATCCCCAAACAAAAAAACTGTCTGAGCTTCACCCTGGACTTAGCTTGGTATTGCCAGCTTGGCATGGTCAAGGAAGATTCTTCTGAGGTGCAAAACTTCTGTGTATTAGTTGCCTACTGCTACTGTAACAAATTCCTACAAATTTACTGGCTTGAAACAACACAAATTTATCATCTTATAGTACCTGAGGTCAGGAGTAGTAAAATCAAGATGTTGGCCAGGCTCTGTTTTCTCTGGAGGCTCTTTCTTTGCCTTTTCTAGCTTGGTAAGGATGCCTGCATTCCTTGGCTCATGGCCCAATCCTTCACCTTCAAAACCAGCAGCATAGCATTTTCCAATCTCTTTCTCTGCTTCTGTCATCACGTGGCCTTTTTCTGACTCTGAACCTCTTGTCTGTCTCTTATAAGGACCCTTGTGATTACATTGAGCTCATTCAGATAATCTGTGTAGGAAGTAACCCATCTCAAGATCCTTCATCCAAGATCCTTGACTTAGTCATATGGGCAAAGTTCCTTTTACTAAGCAACATATTCACAGGTTGTAAGGGTTACGATGTGGACATCTTTGAGGCACCATTATTTAGCCTGTCATAGTCAGTAAAAATCCAAGGTGCTGTAAATCCAGTCTCCTGGTTGGAAAAAAAAAATCACAAAGATTGGGAATCATCTGTGTTGTTGAGAATGTGGAGAAATGAGAATTGTCCTACACAACCTAGGAGTAGTGATGAATAGATAGGAATTATTATGATCAAAGTTTTAAAAACTTGTATTTCCCTTTAACTAACAATTCAAAAACAGACATTCCTCCAATTGTTCTGCTGTTTTAGGTGCAGTCCTCATGGAAAGGAAGGAAGAGCAGGACTAACTTCCTCACCTCTCTCAGGATGAGCCTCATCATTGTTTCCCTCCACTTCTCTTGCGGCTTTGCCCCTCATCTTCTCTACAAAGCAGCGGTATTCTCTCTGCAGTTCTGTTTGTGGGACTCTTCTAGCTCTCACTACATATATGTAAAAATCTGTGGCTGTGGATGATGGCACTGAGGTGTAGTGGTCCAAACTTATTGGTCACCTTTCTCCACTTTAAGCCATGTAAGTTAGACCCTGTTTTAACACTATCCACAGAGTCCATGTGTACTAGTTACACTGTGCTTGGCTACAAGCAACAGCACAGTGAAAGCTTCTACCAATCAGGACTTTGTTCTCCCCAAAAAGGAGTCTGGGGTGCGTTAATTCGGATAACAGCTCAGAGGGCCATCAAGGCTCAGATTCCTACTGACTGCTTCCCCTTCCTTAGCGTGTGGCCTTGGCCTCGTGGTGGCAGGAGGACTACTGCACCTCTCAGTTTTGGGTCCAGATCTCAGGTGGGAGGCAGGTGAGCCAACAGACAGAGGAGAATGCCAGCTTGCCTGTCTCTTCTCTAATGTGTTTCAAAAACTCTTCTCAGTGATTTCTGTCCGAATTTCACTGGCCAGAACTGGATCATACTGTCACTGCAGACATAAGAAAGCCTGGGCAGGCGGGTGTTGTGGCTTTCTGGATTCTCGTGGTAGAGGAAAGAAGGAAGGGGAAGGAGTTGTGAATGGCTCTGGGTAGCCAAGCCATAGCATGTGCATCAGCATGCTCCAGAAGTGCTTTAGAGGGAATTTTAGGTACTTGAGTTGAAAAAAATCTATATTATCTGAGATGGAGCTAAGTTTATCTTAGACCAAAGGCTGATCTGATGGTCAATCCTGCTTCCATCATAGATGCCTAGAAAATGTCAATTTTTGATAATGATTGCCGAAGTATCTAGAAATTTGTCAGAATTATAATTATATGAATCACCAAAGAGTATATCTATACCAGTACAATAGCCCTAATAAAATTTCAGAATGAAATAATGCCATTTGCAGCAGTATGGATGGACCTAGAGATTATCATACTAAGTGAAGTAAATCAGACAGAGAAAGACAAATATCATATGATATCATTTGTATGTGAAATCTAAAAGAAGAAAAGATACAAAGGAACTTATTTACAAAACAGAAGGAGACTCGCAGACATAGAAAACAAACTTATGGTTACCAAAGGGGAAAGGTGAGGGAAGGAAAATTAAAAGGTTGGGATTAACGTATACACACTACTATATATAAAACAGATAAGCAACAAGGACCTACTGTATAGCACAGGGAACTCTACTCAATATTCTGTAATAACCTATAAGAGAAAATAATCTGAAAAAGAACATATATATATATATATATATATATATATATATATGAATCAGTGTGTTGTACACCTGAAACTAACATGACATTGTAAACTATACTTCAATTTTTAAAAATTCAGTTATACCATCATTCTATGTCTTGGCACAACACAAAAATGAGACTTACAGAGAGAAGGGTGCTTCAGAGATTATCCAGATGTCCTCTCTTTTGCAGATGAGGAAACAGATTAGAATGGTGATGATGTGATTTTCCCAGGGTTACCCAGTTAGTGAGTGACACAGAGGGGCTGGTAGCCAGAGCCCCTTCTCCCACCATAAGCCACCTGAAGATCAGCCCCATTGACTGTTGGGCTCCACATCTTACCCGGGAGCTGTAGAAACAGTGGTTTACACTATCTCTGTCTCTTTTCTTATACCTGGAAAATAATTTCATGCAACTACTGCTGTTTCAATCAACACATATTCTGTTTATATTTTCATTAATGTAAATTCGATTTTAGGAGGGAAAATTTCGAACATGGAACTGAGGAGATTCCATTGTTTGTGTGTCTATTTTAATGACAGCAAAAATATACTCCATAGACTACATATCTATTTGTTAAAAATATAAACAGTATGGGATGCAGCAAAAGCAGTTCTAAGAGGGAAGTTTATAGCAATACAAGCCTACCTCAAGAAACAAGAAAAATCTCAAATAATCTAACCTTACACCTAAAGGAACTAGAGAAAGAAGAACAAACAAAACCCGAATTTAGCAGAAGGAAAAAATCATAAAGAACAGAGCAGAAATAAATGAAATAGAAACAAAGAAAACAAGAGCAATGATCAAGAAAACTAAAAGCTGGTTCTTTGAGAAGATAAACAAAATTGATAAACAGGGCTTCCCTGGTGGCGCAGTGGTTGAGAGTCCGTCTGCCGATGCAGGGGACACGGGTTTGTGCCCCAGTCCGGGAAGATCCCACATGCCGCAGAGTGGCTGGGCCCGTGAGCCATGGCCGCTGAGCCTGTGAGTCCAGAGCCTGTGCTCTGCAATGGGAGAGGCCACAACAGTGAGAGGCCTGCGTAACACACACACACACACAAAAATTGATCAACATTTAGGCAGACTCCTCAAGAAAAAGAGGGAGAGGACTCAAATCAGTAAAATTAGAAATGAAAAAGGAGAAGTTACAACAGACACTGCAGAAATACAAAGCATCCTAAGAGACTACTACAAGCAACTCTATGCCAATAAAATGGACAACCTGGAAGAAATGGACAAATTCTTAGAAAAGCAAAACCTTCCAAGACCGAACCAGGAAGAAATAGAAAATATGAACAGACCAATCACAAGTAATGAAATTGAAACTGTGATTAAAAATCTTCCAAAAAACAAAAGTCCAGGACCAGATGGCTTCACAGGTGAATTCTATCAAACATTTAGAGAAGAGCTAACACCCATCCTTCTCAAACTCTTCCAAAAATTGCAGAGGAAGGAACACTCCCAAACTCATTCTATGAGGCCACCATCACCCTGATACCAAAGCCAGACAAACATACTACAAAAAAGAAAATTACAGACCAATATCTCTGATGAATATAGATGCAAAAATCCTCAACAAAATACTAGCAAACAGAATCCAACAGCACATTAAAAGGATCATACACCATGATCAAGTGGGATTTATCCCAGGGATGCAAGGATTCTTCAATATATGCAAATCAATCAATGTGATATGCCATATTAACAAATTGAAAAAGAAAAAACATATGATCATCTCAATAGATGCAGGAAAAGCTTTTGACAAAATTCAACAACCATTTATGATAAAAACTCTCCAGAATGTGGGCATAGAGGGAACCTACCTCAACATAATGAAGGCCATATATGACAAACCCACAGCAAACATCATTCTCAATGGTGAAAAACTGAAAGCATTTCTTCTAAGATCAGGAACAAGACAAGGATATCCACTCTCACCACTGTTATTCAACACAGTTTTGGAAGTCCTAGCCATGACAATCAGAGAAGAAAAAGAAATAAAAGGAACACAAATTGGAAAAGAAGAAGTAAAACTGTCACTGTTTGCAGGTGACATGATATTATACGTAGAGAATCCTAAAGATGCCACCAGAAAACTACTAGAGCTAATCAATGAATTTGGTAAACTTTCAGGATACAAAATTAATTGCACAGAAATCTCTTGCATTCCTATACACTAATGATGAAAAATCTGAAAGAGAAATTAAGGAAACACTGCCATTTACTATTGCAAAATAAAGAATAAAATACCTAGGAATAAACCTGTCTTGGGAAACAAAAGACCTGTATGCAGAAAACTATAAGACACTGATGAAAGAAATTAAAGATGATACCAACAGATGGAGAGATATACCATGTTCTTGGATTGGAAGAATCAATATTGTGAAAATGACTATACTACCCAAAGCAATCTACAGATTCAATACAATCCCTATCAAATTACCAATGGCATTTTTTACAAAACTAGAACAAAAAATCCTAAAATTTGTATGGAGACACAAAAGACCCCGAATAACCAAAGTGGTCTTGAGGGAAAAAAACGGAACTGGAGGAATCAGACTCCCTGACTTCAGACTATACTGCAAAGCTACAGTAATCAAGACAATATGGTACTGGCACAAAAACAGAAATATAGATCAATGGAACAGGATAGAAAGCCCAGAGATAAACCCATGCACCTATGGTCAACTAATCTATGACAAAGGAGGCAAGGATATACAATGGAGAAAAGACAGTCCCTTCAATAAGTGGTGCTGGGAAAACTGGACAGCTACATGTAAAAGAATGAAATTATAACACTCCCTAACACCATACACAAAAATAAACTCAAAATGGATTAGAGACCTAAATGTAAGACCAGACACTGTAAAATCTTAGAGGAAAAAACATAGGAAGAACACTCTTTGACATAAATCACAGCAAGATCTTTTTTGATCCACCTCCTAGCGTAACGGAAATAAAAAGAAAAAGAAACAAATGGAAGCTAATGAAATGTAAAAGCTTTTGCAACGCAAAGGAAACTGAAAACAAGACGAAAAGACAACTCTCAGTATGAGAGAAAATATTTGCAAACGAATCAATGGACAAAGGATTAATCACCAAAATATATAAACAACTCATGCAGCTCAATATTAAAAAAAGAAACTACCTAATCCAAAAATGGTCAGAAGACCTAAATAGACATTTCTCCAAGAAAGACATACAGATGGCCAAGAAGTACATGAAAATCTGCTTAACATCACTAATTATTAGAGAAATGCAAATCAAAACTACAATGAGGTTTCACCTCACACCAGTTAGAATGGGCATCATCAGAAAACAAACGACAAGTGCTGGAGAGGGTGTGGAAAAAGGGAACCCTCTTGCACTGTTGATGGGAATGTAAATTGATACAGCCACTATGGAGAACCGTATGGAGGTTCCTTAAAAAAGTAAAAATAGAATTACCATATAACCCAGCAATCCCACTACTTGGCATATACCCAGAGAAAACCATAATTCAAAAAGACACATGCACCCCAATGTTCATTGCAGGACTATTTACAATAACCAGGTCATGGAAGCAACCTAAATGCCCATCGACAGACAAATGGATAAAGAAGATGTGGTACATATATACAATGGAATATTACTCAGCCATAAAAGGAACTAAATTGGGTCATTTGTAGAGATGTGGATGAATCTAGAGACTGTCATACAGAGTGAAGTAAGTCAGAAAGACAAAAACAAATACTGTATATTAACGCATATATGTGGAACCTAGAAAAATGGTACAGATGAACCAGTTTGCAGGGCAGAAATTGAGACACAGATGTAGAGAACAAACGTATGGACACCAACGGGGGAAAGCAACGGGGTGGTGGTGGTGGTGCGAAGAATTGGGAGATTGGGATTGACATGTATACACTAATATGTATAAAATGGATGACTAATAAGAACTTGCTGTATTAAAAAAATAAAATTCAAAAATTCAAGAAAATATATAAACAGGAACAGTTTGAGACTGTTTATTTTTAAATATTAAAGATGCTAATATCTTCAATGAACTACAAAATTAATATATACAATTTTTCTAAGTAATGTTGCCATAGTAACTGTAGATTCAGGATCAACTTTGAGGTTCTCATATGCTCAGAATTTTTTTCATTCTAAAAACTTTTTTTATTGATTTTTTTAAAGAAATGAAATTCAGCATCTGTATGATATACCGTCTAGCTTCCTGTCAGTTATTAAACAAAATAATCATAACAGTTCTCTATTTTCTAAAAGGATGATCCAAGCAGTGTCAAAGTACTAATTCCTGCTTCTTTTTTTTTTTAATGTTTTTTTTTTTGATGTGGACCATTTTTAAAGTCTTTATTGAATTCGTTACAATATCGCTTCTGTTTTATGTTTTGGTTTTTGGCCGTGAGGCATGTGAGATATTAGCTCCCCAACCAGGGATCGAACTTGCACCCCCTGCACTGGAAGGCGAAGTCTTAACAACTGGACCGCCAGGGAAGTCTCCTAATTCCTGCTTTGACACATCATTTCTTCTTTTTTTTTTTTTAAAACAAACTGATTTAATAGTCAGTAATTTAAAATATGACAGTAGTCACTGTTAAAAAAAAATTGAGGGCTTCCCTGGTGGCGCAGTGGTTGAGAGTCCGCCTGCCGATGCAGGGGACATGGGTTCGTGCCCCGGTCCGGGAAGATCCCACATGCCGCGGAGCAGCTGGGCCCGTGAGCCATGGCCGCTGAGCCTGCGCGTCCGTAGCCTGTGCTCCACAGCGGGAGAGGCCACAACAGTGAGAGGCCCACGTACTGCAAAAAAATAAAAATAAAAATTGAAACTCTACAAGTCAGTAAGCTGGGTCCTATTCCCATGTCTGCCAGTGTAGCTGTGACCTCGATGGTTGATGATTGTAATTTAATGTCTCAGGGTTTCATATTCTCATCTGTAAATGAGATTAGTGGACTAGATTACCTCTGCTGTGCCACAGTCAGTGCTTCACAGACAATGGCCGATCTGTTTCATCTTTTTGATCCTGAACACTGTTTCTCACTGTGTCTATCCAAGAAGCCAAACCTCTAAGAATTAGGGGGCAATAGATTTACTACAGGAATTAGACCTTTCACAATTGTGGGGAGGGAGAGGGTGCTGGGGAAGTGATGGTCTCACGGGGGAGCTGAAGGATCAACAGAGTGCCTGACCAGTTAATTTGAGAAGCCAAACACAAGCAGGCACAGACGGAGCCAGCAGAGAAGTCTAGACACAGCAGGTGTCTGGAGACAGGCTTGGGCTACTGTTGGTCAACGGTGAGAAGTCAGGAAGGATGGTTGACAGAGAAGCAGAGGAGAGTGAGTTGAAACTAGAACCAACTGGCACCTCTGACCATACAACGCCAAGAGAGGGAGGCTGCTGCTAAGTCCTGCCTCCTGTTGTCTTATACAAGGTTCTCTTTTGGCCAATTCTAACCTGGAGTCATCTAAGGATGGGGATTCTAAGAAGTACAGTTGCAGCTTAATTCAGATGATAACAGAACGATGTAATACAAACCCAGCGTGACAAAGTGGTGGGAACTTTGTTCTTATTCTCTCAACTGTTTATTCAATCTTTCTATAGTCTATGTATTTTGGTAATTAATCTCAAATCCTTGGTGCAGAAAGTTAAGTAATGAACACTTTTAAAGAAGTATAGCTATGAAAACATCTGAGGATTGGGGGACCATGTGGGCAATCTCAAAGTGAAGCTTTTGGTCTAGAATTAACCTGACTGCCTGCTCACACCAGCCCCTCCCTCCTCACAGATGCCCAGACTGTGGGAAGAAAGAGTAGGAGGTTTTGCAGAAATGGGACATGGAGCCAGACGGGAAGAGGAGGCAGTGGGAGGAAGTGGCAGGTGGAGATACAGGATTGAGAAAGACAGACAGAGAGTTCAGGACGGAATAGGAGTTCAGAGGAATAGGAGTTTGGAAGAAGCAGAGAAGAGCGATGAAAGTTGGAGAAACAATACAGAATGTACATCTGGACGATTGTAAGAATTACCTTAGAAACTTTTGTTTTTCATTACAGTGAAATAGTTTACATATCCCAAGGAATACAGGTCACAAATATTTAAAGATTGATGCATTATACTGCATCATATATCCACCCCCCAGCTCAAGGAAAAGGATATTGCCTACTGTTGAAGCTCTGTGGGTGCCCTCCATGGACTGCCTCTCTTGCCCTGGGAAGGAAGCCTCTATCCTGAACTTAGAGCCCAGCAATATGAGGTAGCTTTTCAAAAGACTGCAAAGGAGAGTAAATGATGTGAGTGAAAGGGGAGTGGATAGGGTTTCCTTGAACAACTTTTCTTTCTCAAGAAAATGTCATGGAGTTTTTGTATCTTCTGCATAGTCAGCTGGGTGGTTCCTGGGTATATTGGTAAGGTCTGAGTGGGCTGGCAGGTGTTATTGTTCTTACTCTGACTCCAGTATGTTACAGTTTAATGTCTTTTGCATCTTTTTCCCAGCGAAACGCAGGTCCTATGGCTATTCCACCTAAGCAAGCAGAGTAACCTCACTTGCAAACAGTCACTGTCTACAAAGTAGAGGCATTAACTGAGATAGTTCTTATATAGCGTCAGTATTTAATAGCCCCATTGAAGGCTGTTTCTTTGTAAACGATAAATTACCAGAAGCTTTCTATAAAGAGGGATATTGTTCTGTTGCCTTTTCTGGGACTTCTAGATTGGTTTCTTCAGGTCGTTTTAGCTTCTTAGATCCTAAGCAGCCAATAAATCGAAGTCAGTCATAAGGAAGGGCTTTTCAGGTGGGTGAGGGAGAAAGTACACAGAAGAGAGAAGAAAGGCAGAGGGCGCTGAGGCTGTGACTCCTTGAGGAAGGGACGGTCTTATCCAATTTTCAATCTTTCCCTCTGTCTTACACTTTGCCTGGCACAGAATCCTTTGTTGAATTGTTGAGCTGAAACGAGACAGATGTAATTGGTCAGCAAAGCCTCCACAGCTTTCTAGCTTAACCATGCTTTTCGATCATCTACTTTGATTCCAACTCCACTGTTTCTGAACTGTAATCGGAGTTGAAATTCACAGAGAAATGTCTCCAGCGTGACTGTGTCTGACAACTGAAGTGATGACTCAGGAGTGGCCACAGAGCAAGCCCATCGTCCTTCAAGCCTCCGAGTCTAATTGCCTCCAAAGGGTCAGAGACGAGTTGGCATTTTCCATCCTAAATCTTGGTACCCAGGTTGTCAAAATGCTCTATAGTAAACTCCTGAGACTGAGCGGACATGGGAGGGGCTGAGTGGTGAGCAGTCACCAATACCAGGCTTGACGTGGGGGGAACCTGGAACTAAAGGCTGAATGTTCAGAGTTTGGGACCCAAGTCTGCCAAGGTCAGTGTGGTTATAGGGCAGGTTTTCTCAACCTCAGCACCATTATCATTTTGAATCAGGTAATTCTTTGTTGCAGAGAGCGGTCCTGTGCACTGTAGCATGTGTGGTAGCATCTTTGACCTGCACTCACTAGATGCCGGTAGCACCGCTCCCCACCCCACCAATCAAAAATATCTCTGGACCTTGTCAAATGTTCCCTGGAGGCAAATTCACCTCCAACTGAGAACGACTGTACATAGAATGTGTTGACAGCAGTTTTTCCCAAGACATTTTTCTAAGCTACCTGCATCAGAAACACCTGGTGTGCTCATTAAAATACAGAGTCCCAGAGACCATTCCAGAATCACTGGGATGGTAGCGTGTGTATGTTTGATGAGTGTCCTAAGACATTCTTATATACATGAAATTTGCAAACCATCGTCTTCACTAATATTTGAAATAGGGATTTGTTTTGATAATTCAATAATACATGGGCCGTAAGTAAAACTATTTTAATGAATTTCCTTTAAATACAGAATTTTGTTTAAGAAAACATTTCCATGTCTCAAGGTGAGGGCTTGTTGATATCATAACTAACCCTTGCAGAGTCCCTTAACATAATAGTTTCCAAAATAAAATGCAGTCATCTACCTGGCTCTGACATTCCTTACTACACTAATCAATGTCCCTTCTACTCTAGTTGGTCAGCAAAGCCTGCAAATCCTACCACTGGACGTTTATGTAAGTTTGGGCGAGAAATCCTCTGTTACTATGCAAACATATTACCTGGTAGACGAAACTCTTTAAAACTTAGTACCACTTAGTTTTAAGGTTAGTTTTAGCATAGTGCATAGAGGGATGTAAATAGACATTTACATCTAGGTGAGGGATAAGATGTTTTCTGAGTTTTGAATAAAAATTAATTTTTTTTTAACTAGACAATCTCTTAAGATACTTCTGTGGAGGCAGCCTCAGTCTTAACATTCTTTGATTCACGGGGGGCTGGGCGCTATGTTCCTGGTTAACTTGGAAAGGGGCTTACGTTATGAGTCCTGGCTGTGGTGGTTACAGGGAATGTGTCTACAGACATTCCTCTGGGCTTTGGAAGATGGAAGCTGCCCACTAAGATGTGGGAGAACTGAAAGTAGAACAAAAAGACTCTAAAAATTAACAGAGCCTGCCTTCCATTTTTGCCTACGGCTAACTCTGCCAATAACCACAGCTAACATTTGTAATGCATTTACTACGTATTTAATGGGCGTTATCGCGTTTAATCTTCTCAACAGCCCTAGGAGGCAGGCACTCTTATTATTCCCCTTGGCAGATGAGAAAACTCCAGTTTAGAGGCAGAACCATGGCCTACATGCAGACCTCTCTTCTCAAACCCATGCTCTTACCCCTGCAGGATGGGCTGCCTAGATTCCAAAGAATTGGACTTAGAAAACACCCTCTAGGGGACAGAGGTTCACAGGCTTCTATAGATCGAGCATGGCTTTTGATTTGGTTTACAATTTGGGCTTCTATGTTATCTGCGTCATATCTGCCTGCCGAGATGGAGGTGGGTGGTGGGATGAAGGAGCAGAGCGGTCCCGGGGGTGAGATGGGGACAGGAGGAATGCAGATGGAGTTAGCAAGACCGGGCATCTCAGAGACGGTGGAACAAGAGGGATTTCTCCCAGCTGCTACCAACGTAGGCTGGAGCCCTTGACAAAGTTCAGAGGCATCCGATTTATTTTTCTATGCTCCTCCCTTCTGCTGGATACTCCCTTTTGTGCCTTCTTTTCCCCTCTAAGACATTCTCTTTCATCTGAGTTCACTCACTTAAAAATAAAAGGGAGGGCTTCCCTGGTGGCGCAGTGGTTGGGGGTCCGCCTGCCGATGCAGGGGACACGGGTTCGTGCCCCGGTCCGGGAAGATCCCACATGCCGCGGAGCGGCTGGGCCCGTGAGCTATGGCCGCTGAGCCTGTGCGTCCGGAGCCTGTGCTCCGCAACGGGAGAGGCCACAACAGTGAGACGCCCGCATACCGCAAAAAAATAAATAAATAAAGTAAAATAATAAAAAAAATAAAAGGGAGGCGAGGAGAATGATTCCAAGTGAATTTTGTAGCTCTGCGTCCCCGCAGGGAAGGCTGAGTCTCTAGAGCCCTGCAGAGACCCCAGAGGAGGCTGTCAGTCACCTGTCAGTGTGGGAGAGAGGTGAGGGCTGAAAGGGAGGCGGCTGTCAGAGCTGAGTGCCTGGAGAGAAGTGTCAGCAAGCTTGGCTGTGTCTCAAACAGGAGCCAGAGAGGGAACACATGGTATCTGATCAGACAGTAGGATTTTAATGTCCAATCAAGTGTATTAACATTAGGATTTATTTATATTGCTCTATTTTGTGCCTCCATGATTCTGTCATCTTTTACCTCCTTTGTGTTTGCTCTCCCATCTCACCTGGTCTGGAAAACTGGTACCTTCAGAGGCAGGACCTAAGCCAATGTGACTTTTCCAGTTGCTGGCACACTGTATTGCGTGGTATACTGCTTGCCGTCCCCCAAATTCCGTCTCCTCAAGTCATGTAGGGAATGTCAATCAGAACCTAAAATTGAGCTATATTTGTCTTCAGAACATATTGTGCCTTTACAGTGGGACACACCCCGAGAGGGTCAGTACTGGTCTGAGGCCGCAGACAGAGCTGCCATGAACAGGGCCACCAATGACTGCTCCTTCTTTTCTTCCTTCAGCCTGTAAGCCACCTGCAAATCCAAAATGCTGCAGTCGAGGGCTTTTCTAGTATTTACTTCAGGATCTCTCACCACTTCAGGTTGGTGCGCTTACAATTATCATTGGGGAGGATTTGGCTCTAAGTGACCTGTTTTCCTGTGCAAAGTGCCAGTCTGTGGGGAGGATGAGTTTCATTCCAAGGCGCTTGTGTCCTGTGCCGTGTGAGCGCTTCACTCCAACATCAGTTAAGTATAGTTGTGCTTCCATGTTTGGGACAGAGACCTGCCAGTTACACAAGAAGAAAAATGCTCAAAGTGGAAGAGAAATAAAGGAGGCAGAACTTGGCTTCCACACAGGAAGTGACTCGTTTTCTGCACACACGCACACACACCCTGAAAGAGCGACGTCAGGAAACCCCAATTTCCTTTCATCCAATAGAAAGCAGCCACCACTAGGAACCCAGACTCCAGAGTTTGTTCCATAAAATAATGTGCTTTTAAAGAATCACATCAATCTTGTCTATTGCAAAGACTTCCCTCCGGGAGTGTCCACTCTCTGAATAGCCACTTCAAAGGTACAGCGCTCCCTCTAAGAGAACTGAGCTAATTACATTCATGTCTAATTCAAATGATTCCTTTTATCATGATGACAGCAGACTTTGAAATCAGTCTGAGATTCTACAGGGATTTTCCGTAATAGGAGCATAAAGACATCACAGAGAAGCAGACCTAATTACTGTGTCCCAATGCTGGCAGTATTTTATTGTCCCCACCCCCCTACTTATATTGGAAGCACTGAAAGAGAAATAGAACCACTTAATTGTTGAGTTTCCAATTTTGGAGGAAGGAGCAGGGACTCAGGTTGGGATTCATTTTGCATGGTCCTATTTTCATATTTGGAGATGTCCACTGTGTCTGAATTAAGGAATACAGTAGAAAAAGTTCAAAAGTTTGAATTTTGAGATTGTTCACTGTTTCTTTTTGTTTGTTTGCTTTGAGTTTTTTCTTTTGTTTTGATTTTTTAGCTAGTTGTTTGGGGTCACTTTTCTTTTTTAAATGTTTTTATTGCAGTATAGTTGATTTACAATGTTGTGCTCTGAAAAGTGAATCAGTTATACATATGCATATATCCACTCTTTTTAAATTAATTAATTAATTTATTTTTGGCTGCGTTGGGTCTTCCTTGCTGTGCATGGGCTTTCTCTAGTTGTGGAGAGCGGGAACTACTCTTCATTGCGGTGCGTGGGCTTCTCATTGCAGTGGCTTCTCTTGTTGCAGAGCACGGGCTCTAGGCACACAGGCTTCAGTAGTTGTGGCACGTGGGCTCAGTAGTTGTGGCTTGTGGGCTCTAGAGTGCAGCTCAGTAGTTGTGGCACATGGGCTTAGTTGCTCTGCGGCAGGTGGAATCTTCATGGACCAGGGCTGGAACGCGTGTCCCCTGCATTGGCAGGCAGATTCCTAACCACTGCACCACCAGGGAAGTTCTTTCCACTCTTTTTTAAGATTCTTTCCCCATATAGGTCATTACAGAGTACTGAGTAGAGTTCCTGTGCTATACAGTACGTTCTTATTAGTTATCTGTTTTATATATAGTAGTGTGTATATGTCAACCCCAGTCTCCCAATTTAAGAGCTCTTTGTTTAGGGCTTTCCTGGTGGTGCAGTGGTTGAGAGTCCGCCTGCCGATGCAGGGGACGTGGGTTCGTGCCCCGGTCCGGGAAGATCCCACATGCCGTGGAGCGGCTGGGCCCGTGAGCCATGGCCGCTGAGCCTGCGCATCCGGAGCCTGTGCTCCGCAACGGGAGAGGCCACAACAGTGAGAGTACCATGTACCGCAAGAGCTCTTTGTTTAAAGCTGTGCCCTTTGGCTGGACTAAAGTTTTTCCTTACATTTTACTGCAGCCTGTCCTCTGAGCACGTGTTGTGTAAAGACCCTCTTCTGGGCGCTCAGTTTCTCTAACCCTCGTCTCCTCTGCAGCCACCAGGCACCAGACATGGACACTTCTGAACTTAGCAGAGGCAGAGCTCGTTAGAGAACAGGATAGGAGTCCCAGGGCACACAGCAGTGAGGCCCCACAAAGTGAATGAATCTTAATGACTTCACCCTCTGTCCTTACACTTACCCCTCTCTGCCCCCGCTGCAGCTTTCCCCACCTCCTATCCCAGAGACGATAAAACAGGTTTCTAAGAGGGCAGTGTGCCAATCTGCAGTACCTTCTGGCAGGGAAAAAGATGGGGCCAATTTTGTGCATGATCACGGTGGAAGATGTTTCCATGGCATGTGTTTTTAAAATCCTAGGAGAACTATCATTTTAATATGTATTAGTCTAACTAGTTAATCATATATTTTAGAAGACACACAGGATGAAAACAACTTGAAGAAACGTGCCGGGAATACCGACACTGTTAATTCAAGGGACCAAGAATCTATAATTTTGCCCCAGGCCATCTTTCAGAAAAGACTTTCTTCCACCTTTGAGTCCACCTAGGTGTAAGACAGCCTGCTCGATTTCATTGTTCTGGAAACTCTTTCTAGGAAAATTTTGATAACTGATACAATATTTATGACTTCTGGGGAAGACAGGAAAGATTGGAGAATTTTTCTTATTTACAATTCACTCTTGAATTTTACTCATTTTAAAGAAATTCAGAAACTTTAATTCAATGTCCGTTGGGCTTTATTGATATCTCTGTTTTGAAGAATATATAAAGTTATATTTAATATTTCTTTTCTTTTTCCTTGAGAGAGTTATACCTAGACCTCCTCAGTCTACTTCCATATAAATATGAGAGTGATACGTTATGTATGTTTAAAGTTATCATGAAAATCTGGATGCAAATACCAGGAGCTTCTTTAGTCAGCAAGAACCCTTTGCACCTTAAAGCCTGAGAACGTGGAACTGAAGGACAGAGTTGTCTCAGAACACCTTTGTAATTCACTTATCTGAATACAGATTAATAATAATACTTGGAAGTGAACTTTCTAATAATATCAGCAATGAGAAACTTATGACTGAGACTTAACATTTCAGGATTACTCTGCCCTTCCAACCACTGGAGACCAGCTAGTGCTATAGTGAAAAACTAAATATTGCAGTTGTCATGGAAACTGAGATCACCTTGGAGATGATTAATACCCATAGGGCTAACAGTGGAGGCTATAATCACATCATTTCTGGCCAAATTAATCATGATCAAATAAAGAGAAGCAAACACTTTTATAAAGGCCCATGAGCCCAAATCCTCTTTTCCAGACCATGTAAGTATTATCAAGTTTTGTTCTCTGTGAGTAAAGAAGTCTCCTGGTAAACAGTTATATTTCAATTTACTGAAGAACTTTTTTCTCATTCAAACGTAGGGGGTGTTGAATGACTCTGTCAGGGTGCAGAAAAGAAAGTCCACCTCATAAAGGAAAACTCTCAAGCATTTTTTTCCTATTATTTTTTTCCTTTTTCTATACATCCTTATCTTTTGAGAATCAGGTGAATCTAGATTATTATGATCTTTGAGGTTTTAAAAGTTTGTGGCTTTTACAGAGATTGCCCTGCTTGAGAGAGCTTTGCCAAAACCATCAAATACACTAAGATGTTATCAAGAAAGTCTGTTATTGGACAGGAAGAAATTATTATTGTGTAAACAAAAGAGTTCTTAACGGAATGTCAAGACAATAAAAAAATCTTTGTCACTGGGCATGGTTGGTTGAAGATTAGACTGTTCTGGTTTTAAAAGACCATAAAGTCATTATCAACAAAGATACTGTTTCAGTTACATATTTCCCTTGGAAATTTAAGTATCAGAGAGAGAAATAATTATAGAAATAGTTGTGTGTTTCAGGTAAAGAGGGTTACATTATTAAAATATTATTAAAAATTGATAATGTCAAAGATGATTGTTGAGAGGTTTATAATTTATTTTATAATACTTCCTCCTGGATGAAGGGATATTACCTTAGGTGTATTAATATTGAGGAATAACATGGCTTCTGTAGCAGAAAATCTGAGAAATTGCAGAGGTTTAATTCAATAAAGATTATTTCTCAATTCCTACACAATCCAATTTTAACAGCCCACTTAATCGTAACATTACTATTTTGGAAAAACTCAGCTCTTTTTCCTTTCTGTGTAAGGAAAAGCCCAGTTCTTCCCACTGTGTTTCTCTCCCCTGTGAGTCTACCATTACTACTCACACAAACACTTCACTTCTGGTCACCAAATATGTGGAGGTTTTGCCCCATGACAAGCAATTCTCTGCAGCCTCAGCTGGGTGTCCTACCATTTAAGTCAATTCTGATGGTATCTACCTGGAGATAGTGTCAGATCCTACAGGTAATGGCTCAGTCCTACAAGACCCCCTGCCCCTGCACACACACACTTCAGATGCCAGGCACAAGCTCCAGTTCACCTGTGCTTCTGACCAACCAGCTATAGATCAGGGGTTCCAAAGACCCTCCCTGGGTTTGATTCATTTGCTAGAGTGGCTCTCATCTCAGGGAAGCACTCAGGCTTACCAGTTTTTTAAAGGATATGATAAAAGACATAGATGAACAGTCAGATGAAGAGATACATAGGAAGAGGTCTGGGAGGGCCCTGAGCTCAGGTGCTTCTGTCCCTCTGGAGTTGGGACGTGTCACCCTCCTGGTGTGGATGTGTTCAACCAACATGGAAGCTCTGAACCCCCTACTATTGGGACTTTATGGAGGCTTCTTCATGTAGGCATGATCAATTATTAACTCCATTTTCAGCTGCCTCTTTCCTCTCTGGAGGATAGGGATTGGGGCTGAAAGTTCCAAGCTTCTAATCATGGCTTGGTCTTTCTGGTGACCAGTCCCCCCACAGGAGTCATACATGAGCCCACCCAGAGATGCCTCATTAGAACAAAAGATGCTCCTAAGTGTTCTTATCACTTAGGAAACGACAAGGGTTTCAAGAGCCCTGTGCCAGGAACTGGGAGCAGAGACCATTTACAGATATTTCCTGTTATTTCAATTTACAAAAAGAGTCCATGGATCTCATGTGCCTCCTTAAGGGGATCCAGTGGAAAGTACACAATACCATCTATAAAATGTTCTGCCAAAAAACCTCACTGATCAGACAACCCATACATAGGACATATGGGGCAGTGAAACCTGTCAAATAACACCAGAGGGATGCAATCAGCTAAATCCAGAATGTGGAAAATGATACAGGAAAAATACTTTGTTTCCTTCCACAAAGAAATTGCAAGAGGAAAAAAAAGGAGGAGAAATCTAAAGATTAAAAGAGACTTAAGATATATTAATCAATGGTAAGGTGTGGACTTTATTTGAATCCTGATATGAAGAAACTGACAGGGAAAAAAAAGTATGAAACAATTGGAGAAATTTTAATACCAAGTGAGTATTTGATAATATTAAGAAATTCTTGTTACACTTTTGGGTGTGATAATGATGTTGTGATTAGATTAAGATGAGAGAAGACTCCTTTAGGGCTAAATGCTGAAACATTTACAGAAGAAATGGTGTGTCTGGGACTTGCTCCAAGATAATTCAGAGGTAGCGGTAGTTGGGGTGAGACCTTTACCTTTTTGTTTTTTCAATCACTCAGCAGCAGAGACTTTGCTAATTAGTATTATGATGTTAGAAATGAGTTTCCATTGTTAAAATCAGTGGCTTTCTAAAAGCAAAATGGCTGTGAGAGATGGGCTTCTGCTTGTGAAATCTGTGGTCAAGACAAGAGGATTGGCTGACATGTTTTGGCGTTATTCCTACACATTCATGAACAGGTTTTAAAGTCCTGAGATCTGTTTTATTTCATTCTTCATCTTTTACCCATAGGGATGGTGCCTGAGGATTTTATTCTTAAATTGCCCTACAGCCAAGATATCGGTTCAGAAGATTCTGGTTGCGTCTGTTCCTTTTTGAATAACTGGATCATGACTGTAGAAGAGTGATTCTGAAAGTACGGTTCAGGGACGTCTGGGGGCCCTGAAGGCTTGAAAGAGGTGCATGAGGTCAGAATTATTTTTTTAATGAAAAGGTTCTGTTTGCTTTTCTCACTCTCATTCCTTGATGGGTATACAGTGGAGTTTTCCAGAGTCTCCATGATATGTGAAAACATCATTGCTCTGGCAGCTAGAGGAAGGTGTGTTTTTATTTTTTTAAGTTCTCAGTTTTATCTTCCAATGCAATAAATACCCATAGATATAAGATACATACACAAAATCTCTTTGCAGTCTTCAATAAATTTTAAGAATATAAAGGTTCCTGAGCCCCCAAAGTTTGAGAACCCCTTAGTTAGATCGTTGTCGTGTCTGCCTTGAGTGAAACTGTCATGGAGGATATTGAGGGGGTTCAGGACACGCTACCCCAAAATAGGGCACCTCGGCATATTGAATATCTTAAAACGAAGAAATTTGAGAAAACGGCAGAAGCAGGAAGGTCACCCTGATACCCTCCACTCACATTATTTTCCCTGAAAGCAGGAGATAAATGTCCCATGCGAAAGGCACCCTCTCTGTATCTGGAAGGACAGGGACATTCTTATGTTCCCTACATGTCCCCACGGATAGGGAGCATAGGGCTGAAAGGCTGTATGAACAAGTTTTGTTATTTCATCATTTACTATCCCCAGCCCAAACCCCTTTGTCTTGTCAATTCTTCTCATATTTATTGTTTCTTTGTCTAAAAGGGCTATAAAATCGTCCTGCTCTGGTCACTTCTTCAGGTGTCTTCATTCTCTTGGGAAGTTTCCCATGTACACGTAAAAATTTAATAAAATTTGTATGTTTTTCGCCTGTTAATCTGCCTTTGTCAGTTTAATTTTCAGACCCAGAACTTCATGGTTGTTTGCGCCCACATTGGCTTAGGTCAGTCTGTAGTGGTAATGAAAACCATAAATCATATGCTCAGGAGACTTGGAATAGAGAGGTAGGAAGTTGGAGGAGAAAATGAGGCGAAGGGATGAGAAGATAGAATGGAATCCAAATTCAGGCAGAGAAGAGACGAGGAGGAGTTGGGGGAGGGGCTGGCATGGAGGGAATGAAGACTGGTTCTAGGTCCTAGAAGAACAGGTGATCTGGGACTTCAGCTCCTCCATTCCCAGCAATTCCTGGAAAAGTTCTCTGGCAGCTAAGCCAGCCCTGGTTTTCCCTTCTTGAGAAAGAAGTTTCAAGAAGAGTAGAGCCTGCAGAAGTATTATTTCCCTCTGCCCCAACTTCTTGCAAAGACTGGGATAATTTACTGGAGAACAAAGACATTCATTCCACAGTTAGAGATAAAAAGGCTAAAAATCAAAGTGTAATCAATTAATCAGTTAACTAGCATGAATTATCATTTTAGATCTTTTCCTCTTGGAAGCACAGAGGATGGAGGATATTGTTCCAAAGAGCCACGTGTAGAGATAGGAAGAGGAGAGTAGCAAAGGCTGACTTGCAAACAGACATGTGTTAAAAATTTCCTAGGGCCCCCTTGGGTTGGGTCAAGTACCCCTCCTTGCCTGGATGCTTTTTCAGGTATAGTTAAGACTGTGTGCCACTCTGCTTCTCAAGTTGTGTTTTTTTTAACTTTCTATTTTATATTGGAGTATAGTTGATTAACAATGCTGATATACAGCAAAGTGATTCAGTTATACCTATACATGTAACTATTCTTTTTCAAATTCTCCTCCCATTTAGGTTGTTACATAATATCGAGCCGGGTTCCCTGTGCCATACAGTGGTAGGTCCTTGTTGGTTATCCACTCTAAGCATAGCAGTGCACACGTGTCAATCCCAAACTCCCTACCATAAGTTCGTTCTCTAAGTCTGTGAGTCTATTTCTGTTTTGAGAAGACTTTGTTTCGGCTTAAGGGACTTTTTTTAAAATAATGATTTTTAAAGTTCTGAGAAGATCTGTCACTGAGAAAGAAAGAAACTTAGAATATACTCAAATCCATTCAAGTATAGGTGACTTGACAATAATTTTTCAGTTTCTGGATCATCTCAGAAACAGTCTTTTCAGAACTGTTTGCCTTTGGTCTTCCTGGCCTCATCCAGCCTCTTCACTCTAAGCCCATTGTTTCCACCTCCTCGTCCCTCTTGCTGTCAGCAGGTGGTTCTGTGGATCTGCAGGGCTAGCACGGGTATCTACAGAGTGGGTGGTAGATACCATCTGGTAGTGTCCAGAGCAAGGTGTGAGCTAAAGGTCATAGCACAGTGGCTATTCCCATGCAGTAAAGGAGAACTTGGTTATTTGAGCTTGTAAACTCCTTGAAGGACAGGCAATGTCTTAATTTGCTTTGTTTTTACAGCACTTAACACAATGCCTAGTGCACCCTGGGCTCTCTGAAAGTGATTGTTACCGTGGCTATCCGAGAATGCAATCATGGGAGATATTTCACTTTCTTAGTTTTACAGTTCCATTTTGTTGGAATGTGTGTGTTTTTTAAAAATAATGACTGAAGATTGTTTCTATAACCAGTAATGCCATGCAAATAATTTTAAATGTATGAATAATAGTTGAAGAAAGTCCTGAAAGCAAAGGTGAAGCAGTAGCTTGGGGTGTCAAATCAAAAGGAAAAACCTAGACACGAATGAGAGACTAAATAAACAGGGAATATAGTAACTGGCAAGAAGAGCAGGAGAGAGAGATGTGGAAGACGGCTCTGGTAGGAATCAGCATCCATTGTCCAAATGAGTCAGGACCCAGATGCGAATTCAAGCTATGCCTAGTGGGGACAGGGGAAGAAAGAGAGCATGAGAAAAGAGTAAACCATAAATACTTACCTCAGGCTCCGAAATGAAGAAGTGGCTCAAGGAAGCCCCAGGCACGTCACGCCACTTGGTTTCTGGCAGGCGCAGATATTGAAAGAATAGCATTCTAGGCAAAAGGCACACACCGTGGAAAGCCTTGAGACGGGCAAATGCTTGTTCTGTTCAATGATCAGGAAAGAAAGTGAGTGGGTGGAGCTGAGTGAGGCAGGTAGTAATAGATGAGGCTGGAGGTGTAACAAGGGACAGATTATGTAGGTCCTGCCAGGGCTGGGAAGCCACGGCAGGGCATGAGAAGACAAGTGATATGACTAATCTAGCTGCCATGTTGAGAATAGACTACACTCCAGGATGGAAGTAGGAAGACTAGTTATGTGGGTATTTCAGAATTCCAGATGAGATAAGATGATGAAGTAAACAGTGGAGGTGGGTAAGAAATGTTTGGATTATATATGTTGAGGGCAGAGCCCACAGCATTTGCTGAAATATTGGGTGTGTGTAATGAAATAGAAACTAGAATCAATGATGATGGTAAGGTTTTGGGGCTAAGCAAATGGAATGAGGGAGTCACCATCAACTGAGAAGGGGAAGACTACAGATAGACCAGGTTTAGAGGAAGATGGGAGTTCAATTTTGATATGTCAACTTTCATTTGTCTAGTAGACAGCCAAGTGGAAAAGACAAGAGTTTGAATAAAAGGGAGAGTTTGGGAGTCATGGGCATGAGATGTTTTTAAAAGCCATCTGATCACCAAGTGAGTGAGGGTAGATCCAGAGAGAGGAGAACCAAGGAATGAGCCCTAGAACACTCCAATGTTAGTGAAGAAAGGGAAAGACCAGCCATGGAGACTGAGAAGAAGGGACTAGCAAAGCAGGAAAAAAAGTCAGGAGGATATGTTGTCCAAGAAACCAAAGATGAGGGAGAGAAAAACAGACAAATGAAGCTGGTAAATTAGTAAGACAATGACTGAGAATCAATATTTCCCCATTTTCCTTGATCCAGGTCCCAACTACTCTTTCCTTCCTTCCAATATTTCCCAAACCACTCTGCAGATCACCATTAAGCATGTACTTCTAGAAAACCTCCCTTGATGTATTCCTCTTATGCTTAGGAGGTCTTACCATGAGTCTAGGAACCAGTTCCTGGCCTGGCTTTTGAAGTTATTGTGAATGTGAACTCCGTGTTCCTTTGCAACTTACCTTCTGTTCTCTCCATTTTAAACTCAGTGCTCCAGACAGGCCACGTGTCTTGCAGGCTTTACTTCTCCCTGGTTCTGGGTCTTAACCTTGGAGGTATTTCCCTCCAAAAGATTGCCCTTGAACTATTTACTTGATTCATACAAATCCTTCAGAGTATACCTCAAGTTGTTTCTTTCCAGAAAGCATTACCTTCTTTTTGATGTTCCTTCAGGGTGTTAAGGATAGGGCAGCTCTCATAGCTGGTTCCCAATGCCGTCAACAGCATCTCATGAATGTGTATAAGATTCTTAAGAGTCTTTTAAAAAATCTATTTCTTTATTTAATAAAATGAATAACATCTGGATTCCTTCTCACTTAACTTGGAAGACTGGATATTTACATCTTAAATTTCTATTTTCCCTCTCTTCTGGTATCTGCTGTTAGCTCATAGGTATAAAATTTCAGTAAGAGCAAGTTTCTATTTCAGGTTTACATCTATGAAATGAAGGTAATTTGCATGCTCAGGTAATGTTGGAATTCCTGGGAGACTGGAGAATGAGGAAGATGTGCTATACCAATCACAAGACCTTGGTAAATGGATTGTAACCTCCGACTCTCTAGAAACACTAACCGCAGATGATCATTTTGACAGATAAATTCATGAAATTGAAACATTATGTATACCTGGGTAACTGTTTTATTGATGAAATGGAAATAACTGCTTTATTTCAAATAGGGCTTGGGCATTAAAGTTAAAAGGCAGGTATATGGGACACAAAGATAATACAAAGTTAATGTTTCAGGAAGGCCATTGACCAGCTCTACAGGTACTGAATTGCTTTTGCATTACAAAAATAGTTTTCTATTGATATGTTCCATGTTTTTAAAAAGATATACACAGCTTTTGAGATTACTTTCCTTATTCATTCTAGGATCAAAATACCAAGAGTACCACTGCATTAGTTCCTTCTTTATCTTCCAGCAGTTGGTTTATAGGCCAGTCCATGCCTTATATTCTAGTAAAACTTAAAATTTTATAACCAGCCACATACATTCTCCCTTTCTTATCATAGGGTCTTTTGGGAACTGACCTATCCATAAGTGTAGGGCAATGAAATACAGCCTATATTTTTCACCATGAACAAAAAGTAAATTAATTCTCTCAGTCTCCACTGGGAGCCCAGTATGTACCAGCATTGTGCAAGACTGATGCATCTTGATGAATAAAGTCTGAAGTCTAGAAGAATAGAAATATTGAGAAAAGAGTCTACAAAGAATTTGTTTAAATCAGTTCCAGAATTTCCTGAACTTTCCAATATACAAATAATTCAATGACATACCTAAATTGACAATAACCTCCATTCTGACCAAGAGTCAACTCTTGGTAGACTGTGGCAACAGAAGTGAAAGAACAAAAATAACAAATATGAAATACATAATTTGAATACCCCACTGTAGCACCTTCTCAGATTTTCTTCCTTTGCTTCCACTGTGAACTCATGGCAGTGTTATCATTATGTTGCAGAATGGTCAGTACTCAATGTTACCTCTCCTTTAACCCATCACCCAAAGAGAACATAACCATAACATTGTGTTAATGAAAGTAAATTATAAAATATACAAATAAATTTTAAAAGTTGAAAGAGAAGAGTGTGAATAATCCACAGATTAAACACTAAATAATTAAATACTTGAGAGCAGGCTATACTTGTAGGACTAGACCCTTTTGGTATAATTTTATAAATATACAATAAATTTGTGTCCAAATTTCTTAGTGTATATCATTGCCAGAACTCTAGAGTAAGAAAAGAATGTTTTACATTAAATTTATTTTGTAAGCTGCTGAATATTTTCTTAGCCAATATAAAATACAATGTGGTATTCACACAGCAAAGTGAATATATTTCACTTAGATTACTTCATAAGATAATATTTTTTTCCTCTCTGTTAAATGATAAGGAGCATGCTACACTTTACAGGACAATTATTTATGGCCTATATTGAATATGATCCAGGTTCTAAATGTCTTCCATACTTTTTGCTCATATGCCCTCTTAATGCCCTGACATAGTAATAGACTATAATAGCGAACTCATAAAATGCAAGAGCCTTTGAAAGACATTTCCTTAGCTCTTCAACTAACTGGCTGGAAAGTTAATGTGACTTCTCCGATTATTAACATTGTAACTGATAACACAAGGTAACACATTTGGAATTTGGAAATGCTTTAGGGAAAAATGCAGGGGACGCGGGTTCGTGCCCCGGTCCGGGAAGATCCCACATGCCGCGGAGCGGCTGGGCCCGTGAGCCATAGCCGCTGAGCCTCCGCGTCCGGAGCCTGTGCTCCGCAACAGGAGAGGCCACAACAGTGAGAGGCCTGCGTACTGCAAAAAAAAAAAAAAATTATAAGCTTGGTTTTATTCCAAAATAAAGTGTAAATGGAATGCCTTTTGCTGGGCATGAGTTTTCAATAAGCAGAAAAACAAAACAAAACAAAACAGAAAAACCATATGGCATTCTCTTCTCTCTCTAGCCCCCAAATCCCACACTTCTTCCTTCCCTCCCCCTTGTCTTCCTGCCTTCCTTCTAGTACATGTGGTTTATTGGATACGGGTGCAAATGACTCATTTTAGTTCCATAGATCTTGTTCAAAGATAATATAATGGCTCAGAAGGGCATACTGGCATAATTTTCATGGCAGAGTTGCATAGTTAATAAATCAAACACAGGAAATCAAGCTATAAAATAAGTATTGAAAATTCTTGTTCCAAACTCTGTGCCTTCTCTAACGTCAGCCCCTAGTATATCACCCCATGACCTCACACGCACTTCTATGATGTGATGAAGCATTCAAATTACATTTTCTGCCCGAAATTTTAGATACTTTTCTCTTTACCAGTCCTAATAAACCCAAAATCTATTCATTGGATTTTGAATGTATGTTTTTTAAAAATGTTTTTTTTTAAAGTTTGGTTTGGTTTTAATTGATGGTGATGCTGGGAATCAACAGTCCTGGATTCAAGTCTTGCCTCTGCCATGACCTTGTGTGTTCCACTGTGTGTCAGCTCACATGTCCTTATTGCTTCTTGATTCCAGATTGGCACGTTTCTATTAGCAAGTATTCTATCATTTGTACCACAAATGCTGTGGCCTTGCCTAGATTGTAAACCATTGCACTGCCAACAAAATCTCTGCATTTAACTTGTAGAGTACACATCGTCCTGGAGACACAGTCTATACTCTTCAGTGATGAGGAAGAACTAGAGAATTATTAGAAGTCTCAAACTATTAAATGGTGAATTAATAAGGGAAGAGACAGAAATAAAAGTAATTTTCTTAATCATTTCTGGTATAAAACAAGGGCTGGATCAACCAGTAGCAGAGGGAAACAATAGAAAGAGTATATATAAAGTTTAAGACTGTGAGGATAGCCAACCTGAAGTGAGAATGACAAGATCCTATGTGCAGAGATTTCCTATCTTCTTTATGACTTATTTTCTCTTTTCTTATACTGTCAGCAAATAACAAACATAAATGTAAATAAGTTTACCAGAAATGTGTTTCAAGAATAGGAATTGACTTATATGAACATATAAAGGTTGAGTGACCTAATTCTGTCATGTTAATGAGCCCTATTCTTGAGCAGACATGATTTTTATTATTAAAAAAATTTTTTTTAATTGGAGTATAGTTCATTTACAATATTGTGTTAGTTTCAGGTGTACAGCAAAGTGATTCAGATATATACATATTTTTTCAGATTCTTTTCTATTATAGCTTATTACAAGATACTGAATATAGTTCCCAGTGCTATACAGTAGGTCCTTGTTTATTTTATATATAGTAGTATCTGTTAATCCCAAAGCCCTAATTTGTCCTCCCCGCCTTCCCCTTTGGTAACCATAAGTTTGTTTTCTATGTCTGTGTGTCTGTTTCTCTTTTGTAAATGAATTAATAGATTTCACATATAAGTGATATCATATAACATTTGCCTTTCTCTGACTTACTTCACTTAGTATGATATTCTCTAGGTTCATCCATGTTGCTGCAAATGGCAGTATTTCATTCTTTGATTTTTAAATGACTATTTCAAGGTGACATCAGCTATTGAGTAAAAGGCGCTTCAGTGAAGTGGGCCTTTTTTCCCTGGTGCCATCGTCCTGGGAGAAAGAGCATATAGAGAGAAACCACCTGAATTACTTCAGTCTGAATTCAGGTCACAAAGCACTTAACTCATCCAATGGGGATCCTATATCAAGTTTATGTACCCTATTATTGACATAAGGTCTAAAACAGGATTCCATATAAGGTGGGGGAAGGGTAACAG
The DNA here is from genome assembly GCF_949987515.2 of Delphinus delphis. Lineage (NCBI taxonomy): Eukaryota > Metazoa > Chordata > Mammalia > Artiodactyla > Delphinidae > Delphinus > Delphinus delphis. Next base: position 31,812,363 of record NC_082696.1, read on the forward strand.
GGCAATTCATTGAAAGTAAGAGACAGAATAATCTGTGTATGGCTCTTACGGTTCCTACTTAGGGAACAAATGATTAAGATCTTTGAACAATCTAAATACCATAGCAGTTGAATATATACCACCGGGCAGGTCAACGTTTTAATATTTAAAATGCTATGAGTAAAATTTTGGTAAACTGGCGGATTTTTTTAAGAACCTATTTTACTTCTTTTAGTTATTCATGGTGTGTTCCTGTAATGATTAAAAAGGGTTAAATTTGAACTGCTAAAACAAGTAGCTAAAAACTTATCTTCATCTAGTAAATTGTTAAATGCTGGCGTAATATCCACTTTGATACAAAGTTGTGCTAAAAATGGGTTTTTTTTTAATGATTTTTACTGATTACCACTGTTTCTTCTAAAATTATGTAGATGGAAACACTAATTTGAGCCTGAAAGCTTTTATAATCGATGGTTACTTCTAAGCCAACTATAGGGTTTTCTATTTTTTATTATGTATAAAAATCAGTACTTCCTGCTTCAAAAAAGCACTACCACTTTTGTTTAAATGATTATACTTACATTAAGATTATCAGTGTTAACATAAATCTAAAATTGACCATACATTCTGCTTTGGGCCACCTGCCATCACCTAGTATAGACACCTTTGACCCTGCTTATGAGTCTGCTGAATACTGGCTCATGGGTCTGAAGCAGTTCATCTGGACTGGGGGAAAACATTAGTTCATTATGGCTGCTGTAACAAATTACACAAAGATAGTAGATTAAAACGACATGTATTTCTTCTCTTACAATTCCAGAGGCCGCAAGTCCAAAATCATTTTCACTGCGCTAAAGTCAAGGTCAACCAGCAGGGCTGGTTCCTAGAGAGGCGCTGAGGGCAGAATCCACTTCCTTGGTTTTACCAGCTTCTAGAGCTTCCTTCCTTGTACTTCTCGGCTCATGGCTCCTCCCTCCATCTTTAAAGCCAGGATCTTGGCCTTCCATTCTCTAGCTGCTTGGGTCACATCATCGTCTCCTCTGCTTCCTTCTTACAAGGACCTTTGTGATTACACTGGGCCCACCTGAATAATCCAGGATAATCTCCCCCACTTTAAGATCTTTAACTTAGAGTTGCAAGTCCATTTTGCCATATGGGACATGGACACTTTTAGAGGACTTTTATTCACCCTACCACAGGGGGTATACTTGGGGGGTAGGGTGGGGGCAGTGTGAAGCTTGAAGAACTCTTAGGTGACACTTTCAGACAGTAATAGCTCACATATGTTGAGTGTTCGCTATGGGCCCACGCAGGCACCATCCTGGATCCCCTATGAGCATCAAGCCATTTAATCTATAGCAATGGATCTTCATCCCAAGGCACCAGGAACCCAGGACTTTTAGAGTTAGAAAGGACTTTAAAATTTATGTTCTTACCCGTCTCGTTTCCCACTTGAGGAATGAAGGCTTGAAATTAAGAAATTAATTGAAATTGAATTAATTGAAATGCAGAGATGAAGTGATTTATTCAAGGCTACACAGCGAGGGTGGCAAAGCCATTGGGGGCATACTGTGCTCTTGTCACCTAATCCAGGCTAAGAACACGCAGCTTTCCTGCTTCTCAAGGGCACACCTCATGTGATGGGCACAACCCCAAATTCGTTGTTTAAATCCTAACCCCCGTACCTCAGAATGTAACCCTATTTGGAGATAGGGCCTTTTAAAAGGTAATTAAGGTGAAATAAGGCCTCTAGGGTAGGGCCTGAATCCAGCATGACTGGTGTGGTCATAAGGCAAAGATACACCAGAGACACACAGTGAGAGAGTAGCTTCTGCAAGCCAAGAAGACAGGCCTCAGGACAAGCCAAATACCTTGATCTTGCATTTCAGACCTGGAGAAAATAAATTTCTCTTGTTTAAGCCACCCAATCTGTGGTATTTTATATGGTAGCCTGAGCAAACTAATATACCCTGGATAGGCCACAGGCCTTAGAAACTCTTTGGACTAGAGGCAGCTAGTTCATGGTCCAGATTCCTGGGGTTTCCCAGAGGAAGAAATGGAGTTTATAAGTAATCTGCAATATTTATAAAAGCCTAAGGGAAATGCACAAAATAGAGTCTAACTAAAATTCCAGGTTCCATTGCTTTGGGGTGGAATTACATCAAGTCAATACGGCGACATCAGCTATTTCATATGCATCTAAAATTTTACTTAGCAACATGTCTTTGATTAATTTAAAATAAGAAAATTATTTATTGTTTAATAAACTTGGTTTGTCTGGTAAGTAAAAACTCAGGCTTTTTGATGGAGTGGAGGCTGAACAGAAATCTCTGCTTTGAGCTCCCAATTCCTTTATTCAAATCTTCCAAGACCCATGCTGTTTAATCCTCTTCAAATTGCTAGAGCTCTTTCAGGGGTGAGCTGAACAAATTATATGGCTTTAGTCATTTGTCACATCAGGGGTGTTGTGAGCCATTGTTTTCAGATCTGGGAGTATCACTGACATTTGCTAGATGCTATGTATCTGGTTATCTTCCTGAAAGTCAATGAAATTTTAAGTGAAAATCATCCTAAGTATATTAGTCAGTGTTCTCCAGAGAAACTAAACCAATAGAAGATCAGATAGATAGATAGATCGATAGATCGATAGATAGATAGATAGGTAGATAGACATTTATATATATACACACACACACATATATTTATTTTGAAGGATTGGCTCTGGAGCCAAGAAATCCTACTCTCTGCCATCTGCCTGCAAGCTAGAGAGGCCCAGGAAAGCAAGTGGTAGTTCTAGCCCAAACTCGAAGACCAAAAAACCAAGGGAGCCAATGGCATAAGTCCCAGTCTGAGTCCAAAGGCCTGAAGACCAGGAGCACTGATGTCCTAGGGCAGGAGAAAGTGGATGCCCCAGCTCAAGTAGAGGGAGGGAATTCATCCTTCCTCTGCCTTTTTGTCCTGTTCAGGCCTTCGGTGGATTGGATTAGATCCACCTGCATCGGCGAGGGCAATTATCTTTACTCAGTCTACCAACTGAAATGCTAGTCTCTTCGGGAGACACCCTAACAGACACACCTAGAAATCTGGACATCCCTTAGCCCAGTCAACTTGACACATAAAATTAACCATCACATCCAAATAACAAAATATGAAAATAGCTTAATACAACAGGTGGATGGACCTAGCTCTTTAACCTAATAGAAGCAAAAGAAAAAAGCCAGAGCACCCAATGCAGATGCTAGGGTATCAAGCCCCTTCAGTACGATGTATCTGAAAGTTTGAAAAATGGTACTTTGAACAGAAATGTATTTTATTCAAAAAATAATAGAAATGTATGAAGAACACACACTAGTATTAAGACTGGAGGTTTATTAAATGCTTTATCGTAAAGTATTAAGCCCACTCCATTACAATACACAGGCTTGATGTTCTAACAAGTAACACTGTGCCTCAGTCCAAGGAAGCTCGTGATGCTAATACAAGGTGGAATTGTGGGGAGCTACAAATACAAAGATATCTTCCTTCTCCTCTTCCACAACAACTGCAATACTGATGTTCAGAAATGTGTATGCATTGGGAAAAACTTGTAAAATTTCCTGAGTGTTCTGTCAAACAATTTTTTAAAATTAGGTTACCTTAATGGAAAACATGAAAATTTTCTGATGGAAAATGCATTTTAATATTTATTATCTTCAATAACTGAGAACCACAATCCAAAATATCTATTACACCATAAGAAAGTCTTCAGAGTTACCATATGGCTTTCTAGCATAAGGTAAATGTCAAGGCAATGTATCAAGGACTAAATCTTCTTCAACCACCAACTTAGTGATATGCAAAGATAAAAGAAATGTCAAGGTTAGCTGATTATCTTCCAAATAACAGGATCTAAAAGATATTGGGGGAAAACAAGGATGTGGGAGTGAGTGGATATTAGATGATAAGAGAGACGGCTAGGAAAAGGTACTGAGACTAGTTAGCATTAACTAGCATGTATTTTTATTCATTAGTCAATCTTTTCTTCATATATGTAATTATTTCAAGATAGCACTTCTAAACACTAAATTGGTTCATTCAGTTTTCAAGTCAGTTGCAAAGAAATTTTGATTCTGAATATCTAAAGTTATAGCTGAGCATTTTGATATTTACCCCTAAGAATATCTGGCATTCTCAGCCATGGCTCTTGAATACATGGTTTCTTAGTAAAATATCACTAAAATAGAACTGATGTTGAAAAAAATACTACCTACCTAGAGCTCAGGGTACTAGTCACAACCAAACTCCACCAATTCTTGTCAATTAGCTACTCAGTACTAAGCCAATTTACCCGATTCACATTATTTAGCTTGCACAGAAGCTAGATCTTTTTCCTTTTAAATAATTTAACCAATCCTATATAAAAGCAAATTTTCAGAAAATGACACCTAAGATTAGCATTGAATTTGGCACTTCTAGTCTACACTTTGGTACCCTGCCTCTTCTAAACTGGACACTTTGCTCCATGAATATGACCATCCGTGAAAGAACTTTAAAGTAAAGAATAGGAACTTTAATTTGGATGGAAGTATTTTGTATTCATATTAATGAAAGAACCCATGCACTCAAGGGAACGGAAAAAAATAAATTCATATGCAGTAATATAGAGTACTGCAGTCCTAAGTAATCCAAACATATAACCATCTCCATTACAGAATTAAGCAGCCAGGTCTAATACACTACAAACCATTTGATTAAAAAGGCTTATAACCAAGGCTTTAACAAGGGAACACTGGTGAAAATAGGTTTAGAATATAGAGCCTTGTAAAATAAGATCTTTTTTCAACATTAAAACCTTGTTTCAGAAGTTCCCCGCTTCAAGTTGTTACTCAAAAACTCATCATGTTCGAAACTCAAATTGTTGTGAGACCTTGAAATCATAAGAAGCTTCTCCTTATTGGTAAAGTCTTTCTTGACTGCAGCCTGGGGTACAAGCAGCCTCTCCATCGGGTCCTCTTTGTTCTCTAGTTTCATGTATCCTTTGCTGTTGCTTCGATCCAACCGAGGCCAGCTTGGATGTTTCCGTTGTTCTGCCTGAACGGTTAAGGTGGAGTGACCCCGGTCTAAGTCTAAGGATTTCGAGTGTGACGAGAGCAAATGCAAGGATGTGTTGGACCCAAACTGTCTTCTAGCATCCCCAGGAGACAAGAGCTGTCCAGCCCCAGGTCCAAGGGCCACAGAGGACTTGTACTGACTTGACAGTGACTCCCCAACGGAATTATTCCTTGGGAGCATCATACTGACTGGCTGGAAGGACTGACTGGTATTGGGCAAAGGGACCATAAGGGAGTCCATTGACAAATTCCTCGACTTACTTTTGAGGTTGTCAGCATCCTCAGTGATGTTATCTATACTGGGCTCATCAATAACGCAATTATTAAGTTTGATCACGGGCAATGTAAAAGTACTGATGGACGATGACACAATTGACTTGGTTTCACATTTCTTAGGGCCACTGGTCTTATCATCAGTTGTCTGGGAAGGAGGTGGATAGAGGCCACAAACAGAGTTAGAGCTGTCAGAGAGCAAAGGTGGCATAAGATGTCCAAAACTCTTACTTTCATTTCTCACCAGCTCGTCCTCCTCCACAGAGCTGTCCATCCGAAAACTGCTCCTAAAACCTGAAAAAGAAGCAATGGTATTTGCTGCCAGTCTCGAGGCACAGGAGTTCCCATTCTGTTTTACTTCCGTTTCCCCCATTAGACCAGGGTAGATGCCATTCATATGCTTTTGCTCCTTGATTCTTAGCGTGTGGATGTCGATGACTGTGGAATAGATATCCCTCATGTGTATGACTTTTGTTTCTTTGTCACGGTTCTCGTGAAGAATGGCGTTAGCACAAATGAAAATGAAAATGCCAATCCCCATTGTGAAAGGGCCAAGCATTTTCATGTTATCAGAATGCAAATGCTGCTCAAAGAAGCGAACCACCACACCACCTTGGCTCCGGATGACCTGAGTTTCATTTGTTGACAATGTCGTCTCAGCATCGATAAAACGTTCTTTTTGAGGCCAATATCCAAGGACTGCCATTGCGATTCCTACAATGGAGATAAGGACTCCTAAAATGAGGAAGAAACCAGATGGGGAATAAAGCCGGATTTTGCCGCGAACAACCACGACATCGGCCCGAGGTCGACGCCTGACCGGTTTCTTCTCCTGGGCAGCAGGCGACGGGCTGAGGTTGACATGATGCTGCGATCTGGCAGAGTCTTGCCTCTTCAAGGCGGCCAGGCCAGTTATCACTCCACCAGTTGCTATCATAGTTCAGTCTTCTATGCTGAAAATAAGAGAAAAAGACGACAATCTTAAGTATGTTCTGAGGTATGCAGAGCAGTTCAGCACTTGTTTATATAAGACGTTATGGAAAAACCCGAGCGAACATTTTGGCCAACGCTGTATATTGTTGTTATTGCTTCATGTAATGCAATGGGGCCAAGGAATAAGGCTTTAATTTGGGTAGAAGTTTTGTTTATTGACTAATGTAAAATTCTGGAGATTTCCTTTTTTGGCTGAATTAGTGTTTCTATTATTAATGAAATGTGAGCTCAAGGTATATTTTACTTAAATAATTTTATCACTTATTATATAAAACAGTTCCTTGGTCACAAGATACACATATTCTCTATCTCTGTCTCTCTCTCTCTCTCTGTCTGTCTCTCTCTCACACACACACATCATCCTTCATTATCTGTTATTTTAAAGAAACAGAAAAATCCAGAACACTTAATAGGCCCCAAACAAACTCTAGATTTACAAATAGAATACATTCCAGCAACTCACAGTTCTAAGACCATTCTTGTGAAGGTCACCAATGAACACTTACCTACCACGTTTAATTTCTCCTGCTCAATTCTCATCTTCCTCACTTCTCTCTTTCCATGGATATTACCTGACCCTTCCTTTCTTGAAACTCTCTCTTGTCCAGCTTTTTATGCTACTAAGTCTTCTGCCTCTTCCCTGACCTCACTGACTATTTCGATTCTGGCTCATCTTCTCTCACCTACAAGTAGACCACCTTCCCTCCAGTGTCCTGTCCTTGGCCATCTTCTCTTTATGCTCCCCCTTGGTATTCATTTTCCCTCCCACGCTTTCCACCATTTCCTTTAAGCTAATGAGTCCCAAGTCTGTATTTCAAACTGTAGCCTGAGTTTCAATTTCACATTTCCAGCTCTCCACTGGGGGACATATATATGTACATTGATGCTCCTCTAGCAAAGCTGAACTCACCTTCCATCCCACAGCACACAGAGCTGGACTCACCTTCCACCCATACTACTTGACTTGTCTGACTTTTTCAATGCTCTCAGTTCTCAGGCTTGACTCTCCATAGTTACCTTTAACTCCTCCCTTCCTTCTTCCTCTCATCTTCCAATCAGGTTCTAACTCCTAGAAATGTTCACTATAGAATGTCTCTCAGTTCTACCCCTTCATTCCAATCCTGCTCTTCCCAGCCTAGTGCAGGTCTTATGAACTCTTACTAGACCATTATAATAACTTCCCAACTGGTCTTCCAAACTCCATTTCTCTTCCTCCACAATCAAGCTCACACGCTGAGGACAGATTAATTATCCTAAAATACAGTTCCAAAGTTGTTTAAAGAGTGGAAGAATGGATAAAATATTCTCCACTACCTACCAAAGTTTTAATCTGGGATTTCAAACCCATGAATTCAACTACTGCCTTTAGCTTCATCTCCAGCTGCTCTCTTTCATTTACAAAAACTAAAACGCAACCGTATTGCCTGTACTCCATACGATACCATTTTTGAGACTCCGTTAATAATGTTTCATCTGTCTAGATCCCCCTTTTCACATATTTCACATATTATCATCTGGCTAATCACTGAAGCTGATATTCCACTTCCTTTGTAAAGCCTTCTCTGACTCACTAAGCAAACTCCTACACGAGTTCATTCCTCAGAACACTTTAGCAAGTGTTCTATGGCACTCACCATATTATAATGTCTTAGTTTTTCCACTTCTTGTGGTCAAACATCCAGTTCAATCCACATTATTATTATCAGAAATATTTAATATAATACCTTACACATAGCTAGTGTCAAGAGATATTTGCTAAAATGCTCAGTAAGGGAGTAATACTTTTCCTGAGATTTGCTATATAATCATAATATTACTATACTAACTTTCCTAGTTAAAAATTTGAACAAATTTAATACCAAAATAAACAGCAACATTTTGTGACTTGGTAAAATGGTTGTCATCATTTGTGATGAATAGCTCTCAGGCGGCCAAATCTGGCTGGTAGAAAACAGAGAATATTTTAAGACCCACAAGGTCTCTGGCAAAGTTCTGAGAGGGTTGCTTCATAGCATCGAATTCTGTCTTGCAAAATCAAGCTCTCCCTTTGAATTTCTATTTATGATTTTTGAATTGTCCTTAAATAACAGGGTCGTGGATGGTATCTATAGTTTTAGCTAGCTGAACTGGCTGGTGAGTAAATCCAGCCTTCGTTGGAATTGTAAGTTAGATTAAAGTTAGTTGAATATTGGAAGAACAAACCATATTATAACCCATAGCTCTAGTCTGTGAAATTTATCAAAGTATACATACCGTAGCTTAGAACCTTTGCCAAACCTTGGCTAAAACAAAGCTTAGTGTCAACCTACGTTTTCTTGAACCAAAAACAGTTTCGAGCTCTTGAAAAAAATGCTTAGATTACATAGGAGCCATCTAACTCAATTATTTCCATAATGGCAGGATAAGAATTTTTTCTAAACTCTTTCTGAATAGAATGAAAACAAGGGCAAAAGACTCGCATCTGGTTTAAAAGCAGCCTCGGTGAATTCCCATTCCATACACATTCCCAGTCCTTCCCAACTTGGGAAAACATTTTCTGCTAGTGATGCCATTTTCTATTCCTGAAGCTGATAGAGAAAAAGGGGCTGGAAGAGAAAAAAAATAGTTTGAGAAATACAGATGAGGAGAGAAGGTGGAAAAGTGCAGTGAGTGACTGGGCTCTTCTGTAAGCAAGCAAAGCCAGTCAGAAGAGACAGGAAGAAAAAGCAAGGGCCGTTTAAGAGTGTGAGTGAAGGGAGGAAAGATTCCTGGAGGAGTTGATAAATCGAGATGAGAATGAGGGGGAGACAGAGGCTCACACAGCTTCTTCAGCCAGTCCGCCCTGGCCAGCCGGACAGGGGCACCAACACGCCCAAGGATCGGCAAGCTCAGGGTGGGTGTCTGTCCTCCCTCAATTCCAATCCAGGCAATTCAACACTACGTGAGCCTCTCTTGGGATTCAGGACCCCAAACTGACCCTGAGTTGGCAAAGCAAAAGTGCGCAAACTCAGTCCCTGCTTCAAAGAGCTTGCAAGCTAATGAAGGGGCTCATACACCTACATAAAACATAAGGTGGTAACCCCTAGAATACAAGTTTCAATCAGGGAGGACCTTGACAACAGGCTTCATGCAGGCGAGAGCATTCTAACATTTATCACGGTAAAAAAATCACGTGAATGGTACTTCGGGTAAGGTCGAGAAAAAGAAAGGCTGGGGAACAGAGCTCTGCCCAGCCTTTGGCACCCAGCGCGGCACTGAGGGAGGGAACCAGGCAAGGCTAGAGAGGGAGGGGGAGGGCCAGGTCTTGGGAGGGAGTAAGAGTCATTCCCGAATGCTTGAATGCTACACTCACACTCAGTGGAGTTGGAGGAAGATGCAAAACACAGTTGTTGCCATCTTAGGAAAATGAATCTCAACTTGTAGATGAAAGCCGTAATGAGGGACTGATATTGGGAAATAGCACGAGGATGCTAAAGGCAGCTTTGCAATAAGAAACTTAGTGAAACTATAAAACCTAGAGGCAGTGAATGCACAGGCCTCAGCATCTTCAAACTGCAATGTCAGCTTGGTCCAATGTGTTCAGTGCATGCAAAAACAGCTAAGTCTTCTTCTTTATTTATGCCGCAAAGCCACATCTCTTCCATCCTACACTTTTATGACTTTTCTTTTCTTGCTGGTGGTGAAGGGATTGGAGTATAGGGACCCCGTTCACTACAGTTTTCTTATTGTAACAAATCATAGCATCCTTCTAAGTTTTAATAATAACAATAACAATAATCGTAATAATAGCTAACACACAGTGCTCATAGGCACCACTCGAAGTGTTTTAGGTATAAGAACATATTTATTCTCACAGCAATTCTGGAGGTGGACACAATCATTATGATCTCTATTTTGCAGATGAGAAAACTGAGGCTCAGAGAGTTTAGGTGACTTGCCTAAGGTCACACAGCTCAGAGGTGGCTCCAGAGCGTATGCTCTTACAGAATTTGAGACGGGGACGGGCCTCTAAATTTGCTCTGAATTTGCCTTTGCTTGAGGTCTTCTTTCCCTGTCCGTTTTCTTATTTTGATTCCTGTTTCTGCCAGAACACCAGACCCTAAAGAATGCTTTGTGCCTTTAAAACTGTGACTATGAACCAACTGACTTCCATTTCCATTTCATGGGGAGTAGATGAGGGTGAAGACCCATCCTTGGGTGAGCACTGGCCTCTCACATCTGTCTAGATCACCTTCAGCATATGAAGGTGCAGACTCAGAACAGACCACTCTCCACCTGGACTCCCCTCCTTACTCTACCATCCTGGGTAGGGTAGGGCTGGGCATTATTTCCTTAAAAATCCAAGTGAAGAATTTTTCTACACTCAATTTCATTTTGTTAACTTGGGCACAGAGTTTTTGTTTATCAGTCTCTCTGGATCCAAGGCTTCACCCAAACTTCTGAAACTTGAAGAAAGCCCTGTGGTATTCCCCTAGAGACCGCCTCCTAGGTGGACATTGTTAATTTATGTAAATATTCATTCACGTAATCAGTAAAAACGGATATCTGGTATTGTAGTAGATATAGGGCTCAAAATATGTGTCCTGGCCTAAAGAATATAATGATTAGCAGCTATTTTTTTGAGGGGGTCATTCAACTAGCCTAACGAGAGGGTCAGCTACACTCAGTGTCTCCGTATTCTCCAAAGAGATATCACGGTTTTGTCAAACGCCAAGCTAAAAGACAGATATTCTTCTGTTAACAATACAAAACAAAAAAAATTAGTTCGGGTTTTTAGCTACATATCAATTGTCCTATTTTTCATTCTCAGTGTTCATAAATCAGCTACAATCTTTCTAGCAACAGCTATAAAGATCAGCAGCTTAAATTTCACACAACACACCTGCTTCTTCACTGTGCAAACCAGGATCCTGTTGGGCTATCTCCAGGCCTTTGCCATCGTACCCACTCATCGAAGAGCTCAGAAATCATCAGTAGGAATTCAATTTCATTTGCTACCTTTCTCACTACAGACGCAGACTCTTGCATTCTTTCAAGCACACTTAACATCTACTCGTCTACCTTGGGCTCATCTCTCCTCTGGACCATGTTTATTGTACACCTTTCAGCTGAAAGCTCTTTCTCCTTGACTAGGAGGATTTCTGCCTGTGTATCACGTATCAACACTACACCATCGCATCTAACTGTCAGGTGTATCCTCTCCTATTCTTGCTCTGATTATACTTCTAAAAGTCTTATTGTTGTTGTCCTTTACCCTTTTTACAAGTTTAAGCACATTCTGGAATTCGCTTTTCACAGCCCTAATCCATACAAGTTTTGAATATTCACAGCCCCATGGAAGTTTATTTCTGTACACTTAAGTCTTCTTCTGACCACACTGACCTGCTATTCTCACCACACGTGAGCCTGTTATACACCAGATGTGATTCTAAATGCATTCACATGCCCATATCTAAGGTAATGGTAAGTAAATAGACTTGCAGAGTTGAAAGCTTTAGAAGACTTTGAATCCAGACATTCCTTTTAGCCAGCTAAAAACAGGAATGTTGTCTAAGATCTAACAATGAATCAGCAGAAAGAATAGGATTGGAATTTAAGTTTTCAGACTCCCAGGCCAATGTTCATTCTTGGTTAGATATTCCTCTTTGTATTATTTTTCATGCTATCTTCCAATGCCTCGCTCAGTGCCTGGAATGTAGTTAAGTGCTCAGCAAGTTTATTTGTTGACTGTGAACTGCCTTGATGAAGGCTTGACTATGACTGAAATATGCTAGTAACTAGGGACACAAAGATAACGACACCCGATCCTTGATTTCAAGGAGTATGGGGTCCAGTGGGAAAGCAAAGTACACGTTTAAAGTAGAATGAATGAATTGCTCTGATGGAGCTATATTAGAGAATGCTCTTCCACACCATCTGGAGGAATCAAGGGAAGCTTCCAAGAAACAGCAGCAAGTCATGGAGACCTGGTGCATCAGTAGGAGTTTGCCATGCAGATTCTAAGTCATTCTCGTTCCTCACTGTTCCACGAGAGTCCTCGCCCTACAGTTTTTCTTCATCTTCTCAGCTGAAGTGTGCCTATTATTTTAAATATATTTGATATTGTCTTATGTATACTTTGAATTTTTATTCTAATCTCGAGGTTTAAAAAGTTGCCAGACAGTGAAGCTATCTGCCAAAAGGAGGTGAAAATTAATCTATGCCTTCAGAACCAAACAAAAGCATTATATTAAAACCCCATGTGGTATCCACAGATGTGACAGATGGAAATATTTTCTGTTCAAGCTAGAACAGTTTTAGGACTTCCTTCCCTGTAGAGACATTTTAAACTTTTAGAGGAGGATTTCTAATCTATATCTTTACCAGAGCTGAAAGAGAAAATGCCTATGGGTGACAGATAGCTCAATCATATTAAAGTTTAAAAAATAAGAATAGAATAGAAATCATTTTTTAATGTGTAGCATAATGGTTTTGCACATGGGCCTTGAAATCAGAAAGACAGGGGTTCACACCCTTGCTCCATCACTTGACAGCCATGCAACCTTGGGCGTGTTGTTTTAAACTTTTCTCCTCTCAGTTCCTTCATGTATAAAATGGCAAAACCTGTCTTTAATACAGAGGATACAGTACACTGGGGGCAGAAGACCTGGGGGGACTTGAATCCCTACACACCACTTAATAGCCATCCTTGAAAAACTGGCTCAACCTTTGGAGCCTCAGTTTCCTCATCTGTAAAACGAGGATAGTATCAATAAGGTTGTTGTAAAGCAAAGGAAATGATAAATGCAAAGCACAGCTCAGTGTCTGGGAACTAAGGTCTACATCAGTGATGTCAGCTGTGTCTGATTTTAAGGTCTTCTTGAGGATAAAATGAAGCATATAAAGTGTTCACTATTACACTTTACAGTAATTCCTCAATAAACAATAGCTATTAACTCTTCATTGTTTATTATTCATTGCTCAGGTAGGCAAACTAAAAATATATTTTAATATATTGAGTTAAATAATTAATGATGGGTCACTGTACATGGGAAGGAAATTATGACTGCAAGTTTGTCCTGGGATTTAGAGTCAAAAACTATCTGAGTGGCGTCTGTGTATTTTAGTGGCAGAAGCATTAATAACTTGGTGGTTGCAAAGAAGAGTTGAGTGTATGTAAGAGAGAGACAGGTGGGAAATACGTTACAGAAAGAATAAAGCATGATTTTCTTTTCAATTCATTCTATTTGTTGAGATTTGGAGACTTGTCTCTGTCAAAAAATAATAGCAATAATAAAAACAAGGTAGAAAAACCCAAACCAGCTCATCTGCTGTTTTTACTTAGTGATGCAATTAAATCGTATGCCTGAGTAATCTGATGAATTCGGCAAGCACCATTCTGTTTCCATTGGGACACCTGGACATAAAACAGACTGAAAATGAAGAATATGGGTTGGGGATATGAGAACTAGAGAAGATGCTGAAAGGGTGACATAAAGTGAAAATTTACAATATGTGAATTTTGTGACAAAAAGTTTAAGCTATGATTTTATGTACATTCTGAAGACCTTTGCTGGCCTACCATGGAGAGAACAGTTTCTTAATACTTAGTATAGCTCTACTTCCACGTGAATGCTAGAACTAAAGGGAAATACAGAATTTTTTGATAATTAGCAGCATGATACCCAGTCATTAAAGATAAAATATCATTTTATGGTCAAGTACCTCCTAAACATGCAGAAATGCTAGGATGGAAAATGCACTTGGAAATCTATATATGTTTTTTGTTACTGATGCTTTCATAACCTGCCAGCCTGACAAACTATAAAATATGGGCCTAAACCAATTATGAGCTGTGTAACAATGACGTGGAACAATTTCTTTCCAAGGGCTAAAAGCCAGGAAGCCCATGGAACACAAAAATCTTCAGGAGGCCAAATAACAGATCCATAATGAGCTGTTAGAAAAAACTCTGCTGAGAGCCAGTGGGAGACATTTTCCACAGGAACAGAAGAAATCAGAACCTCTTTCCCCAAAGTAGAAATATACTTCCTGCCCTGGATCCCAGTTCTTCAAATCTGGACAAGTCCTTAGAGGATTGTCACACTCCCTGTTCACTTTGTTTCCTGACAGGAAGTCGACTTGAAATTGGTGTAAAGAAGCTATCACTAAAGAAGTAACAAATTTACTAAGATGCAGGAAATTAGCTGAGATATTCCTGCATAAAGAGCTGAAGTATTTAAAATCACAAATTGGACTTTTTATGTAGATCCCTGCTCTGCAGAAGAACATATTTCGTAACTTCACTTTCAGGTAGGGTGACCATGTTTTTGAAGACGATATTGGAAAGTGAGACTCTAAAAAGTAGTAATGTCCTTTCCAGTGATTTTAAATGTCTGGAAAATCCAAATACATGCTGACATTCCTATAGGACAAGGGAAAAAGCTGGAGGGCAGTAGGAAGTTTCAATCCCAGTTGCTCCACTTTCTAGCCACTATCTTGTATACGTCTGTCAGTTTTGCATGGAACACAGCTGTGCCAATACCATTAAGGATGCAAAAGGTCTTACCTTCTTCTCTACTGTAAAGAAGGAACCACCTCTCACCAGAGCAAAAACACCATCTGAATTAGCAGTGAGCCATGTCATCTTTTAATCCATACTAACAGTACGGTAGTACATCAAATTTCTTATCAAGTTTTCCAACTGTAGCTTAGTAGCTCTAAGCTACATAGCATTTTTAAAACCCTAGAAAAACATTAGGAAATAGTTCAAAGTCCATCTAGAGAATTTACATTTTTTCCCCATAAGTAAAATCTGAGCAGGATTGCCTTTCAGGCAAAATAGAAAGTGGTATGAAGAGAGGCCTTGTGAGGGATGGCAAGACCAGACTCCACAGCTCGCACTAAAAAAGAATCTATTAAGCTTGGAAATACAGAAGTCCCTTAGCATCTAGGGGACATGTGCCACAGGTCCTTTAGAGAAACTCTACTATTGGTAAACGTATTGAAAAAACAATACAGGAGGCAGTGGGGATGCATGTAACTATTTTTATTTTCATTTTCTTCCCTCTCTTCTCCTATTTGTACAGGTTAGTGGCAGCAAGGGGAATTGAGGAAAACATATTTTTAGGCTTCCAGTTTAAAAAAAAGTATTTGTTGGCCAGTCTGTGTTTTTCTTATCTTCTCTATTTGGGAATTACTTGTGCTCAAGGTAAAAACCCAACAGTACAAAGTGAAGAAGTCTCTCCCACCCCTGTTTTCTCTAGTTCCCTTTCCCAGAGGTAAGCAGAGTGTTGGATTTCTCCTAGCTATTTCCAGAGAGGGGGGAGAATATTTTCTCATTTGGTTTTTCACAATTGATTTATACAAGTTGTTTATATACTGAAGAAATCAGCTCTCTGGTAGTGATATGCCTGGCAAACATATTCAATTTATATTTTTACTTTTTTTCATTGTATCTTTAACCAAACTGAAGATTCCAATTGTATGTGGTTAACCTTATCAGTATGTTGATTGATGGCCTCATATAATCATTAGAAAGACCTTCTTCAATGTTAGATTATATTAAAAATTTTCCTTTTTGTGTAAGAACTGAGATAGGGATCTACTTTGTTCACAGGTAATCAGTCACTCCTTTCTCGATTTGAAATGCTACTTCCATTACGTACTACTTTCATATATCAGTACTATATACCAAATCTCATGTGCATAAGGATCAATATTAAGAGAATGACATATATACATTAATATGTATAAAATGGATAAATAATAAGAACCTGCTGTATAAAAAAATAAATAAAATAAAATTAAAAAAAAAAAAGACTTACCACTCTGTTCCATTAATCAGTCTATTAGTTTGCCAGAACCAAACTCATTTAATTACCATTTGTATTAAAATACATATTTGAATATCTGATAAGATTAGCCCATTCTCATTCTCCTTTGCCAAAAGTTTCTTGTCTATTGTTACACATTTTATGTTGCCTACGAACTTTAGAATTTGATTTTTAAAAATCCGGTTAGTATTTTTATTGGGATCATGCTAAATTTCTACATAACTATAGGGAAACTTGGTGTTGTTGTACCACAGCAGCATTTTATCTAAAAGGTTTTATTTTATAGTTTTTTTAAACATAGATCTTTCTTAATTTGTGTTACTTTTTATTTCTTGGGTATTTTGTCACTGGGTTTCTATTGCACGTTGGTGTGTTTTCTGTCAGTATCATTTCTATCTTCAAGTGATTGTTGTTTGGATGTAGGAAGGCTACTGATTTTTGTACATTAATTTAGTACTAAGCTACTTTACTGAACTCGCTCACTTAAATAAAAAACTTTTCAGTTCATTCTCTTAGTTCTAGAAATATAATTCTGTCATCCAGATATATTTTTGCCTCCCCTTTCCCATTTTTTTTTTTTTTTTTTGCGGTACCGGGCCTCTCACTGTTGTGGCCTCTAACGTTGCAGAGCACAGGCTCAGTGGCCATGGCTCACAGGCCCAGCCGCTCCGCGGCATGTGGGATCTTCCTGGACCGGGGCACGAACCCACAACCCCTGCATCAGCAGGCGGACTCTTAACCACTGCGCCACCAGGGAAGCCCCCCTTTCCCACTTTTAAACCTACAATTGCTATTATCTAACTATCCCCCACTACCCAGAGAGCAAAGGTAAACAAGTACACAACAGGAATGACATGGACATCCTTGCCTCCCTCCTATTGAATGGGAATGCCTACTGTTTCACCCCTGAAAAAGTACCAATCAATGCCTGTTTTAACTAAGACTTTTTACCTAGAATTCCAGGAGACAAAATTAACTGATTCAGAGCTGCTGAGGGGGAGGACAACAGAGAAAATGGGCAAAGGGCAGAAAAGAAGGAAGAGGGAAAGGTGGGAAAAGTGGAGGACAAGATGGAGAAACGTATTGGGGGAGAAAATTATGGGTTATTAGTGCAAACATTAACTATCTGAAAGCATGAACAACTCCTGTATATTTCCTTAAAGGTCCTTACTTCTTTTCATCTCTTCTTTTAAAGAAACATTTATATAAGGACAGGAATTGTCCTCCTGGGTTTGCTGGGATGACTGAATCTTCTACAAATCCTGACTCTAAATAAATATATTAGCTAAAAGGGAAAAGTTGAGAAGAATGATAGACTGTATGAAATGTCAGCAATATGAAAAAGACTGGAAAGAATGCTTAGCAGTAAAAATGATTCAAGAGCGACCTAACCTAACATCAACAGGGGATAAAACTGTGTTTCTAAAAACATTACACAGGCACATTACGACTTTCTACAAGGGTAGGGTATTTGGGGAGCATGGCTAAGATATTTTCAGCTTCAAATATCAGTTATACTTTAGAATGGTTTGCTTCATTGGTAATTTCCTGTGAGAGATAGCAATCCAAGAGAAAAATGGACAAAAGACATTAATAGTCAATTCACAGAAGAAAAAAATACAAATGTCCAGCTAACAAATGAAAAGGGCAACTCAGTAGCAAGCAAAGAAATGCAAACTAAAGCCATATCAAAAGTAAAGTTACAACTTCACTTACTAATTGACACAAATGAAAAAAAGAGGGATTGATTATGCCCCTTATTGGTGAAGTGTAAGAAAATAAACTCTAATAAGCTGGCAATGAGAGGACAAATTGGTACTTTTTTGAGGTTAATTTGGGAATGACTTCCCAAAGTTTAACTGTCCATTCCCCTTGCCACACCCCCCATTTCACTTCTATGAAGACATCCTTTAGAAAGACTTGCAGAAGTACACATAAAATCATGCATTCAGTGCTACAGTAATGGCAACAGCTTGGAAATAACTAAGGTTCATCAACAGAAGATTGTGCTGCATCTGTATAATAGAATATTATGCAGATATCAAAAATGATTGCTATAGACCAATAAAGAAAATTTTTCACATCATATTTTTGAGATTTTACAACAGAAATAAGAGTCCAGGCCTGTTGGTGTCAAACATACAGATGTGTTTGAATATGCACTGAAGTAACGCAGGAGGCAACCTCACTGTTAATGGTCCTTATGTTTGAAGAGTGGGAGTGCGGGGGCTACCTAACAGAACGCTCACTTTCTACATATCCAAATTATTCACGTTTTTGCAAGGAGCGTGCACTGATTTTATTTCATTTCCATTTTGGGACTCTTAATTAAATACAGAGCAAAAAAAAAGGATGCTGTAACTTGTCAAATAAGATTAAAAAGTAGACCAACCCAATAGACATTTGGGTAATTCGTTGGACTTGCTAATTTAAAAACAGGTGTAATGTAGCCTTTGAGGCAAAAATGCAGAACTTGAAAAAAATAGGAAATGGCAAAAATCACTAACCAGACTAAACCAGAAATTCAGGAATGAAATATTTACTTATGGTACATCATAATCTTGAAGCACAGGAAACAATTCTTACCTACCCGGGCAACGCTTGCATTTACTGGGTGCAAGGCAACATAAAGCATGAATTAAGAATTGGTATCTGCCTTTAAACAATTTATAATCTAAAACATGCTCAAGGATAATGCTGTATATTGTAAAGCAAATCTTTTATCAGGATTGATCAGCTTTCTCTGTGCCTGGGTCATCCCGACCTATTCACACAACTCCCTTCTGGCTTTCAGAGGGGGTGTGGCTTGATTTCTTTCCCCAGAGCTCAGTCCTTGCTGAGAGCCTTTGGTTACTCTCACCTTCCAACTTTGATTCAATTATGCAAATGGCTTTCTTGTGGAGATTATCTGGCAACTTCAAAATTATTATTCTCATAGAGCATGCAGTCACCAAGTCTGGACAGAGATCTTCAGCTTCATTATGAGGGGGAAACTGGGCTGGGGCTCTGGAAAGGGGTCTTCCACTTAGCCTGATTTATATTTATCTCCTCGTAAAGATGACGGAGCAAGACTGAATTTTATTTAATTTTCATGCTCTGCAGTGAAATCTCTGTCTGTCCCCTCCATTTACCCTGTTTCATCCTTTGTGTGCAGCACAGCCCAGTGTCTACAGAGACCCATGAGTCATCCCAGTGGGAGGGTCTGTCTGGGCAGGGCCTTATGGCAGGAGCTGGATGGAGGGGCAGGAAGGAGACCACCCTTGCACTCAAGGATTACCTCATACGTGCCTTTCCCCTGCTTAATCGGAAGCTAAAGAAGGTATATTTACATTGAACTTTTCTTCAAGGCATTAACAACCCTGGGCTTATTTAAGATGAGTTTATGCCAAGGGTGAGCTTTCCTATAAATTCACATGACTTCAATCTGAGGGGTTTTTTTTTTTTTCGTTTTTGCGGTACGCGGGCCTCTCACTGTTGTGGCCTCTCCCATTGCGGAGCACCGGCTCCGGACGCGCAGGCTCAGCGGCCATGGCTCACGGGCCCAGCCGCTCCGCGGCATGTGGGATCTTCCCGGACCGGGACATGAACCCGTGTCCCCTGCATCGGCAGGCGGACTCTCAACCACTGCGCCACCAGGGAAGCCCAAATGGTGACTTTTTAATACTAATGAATCCCAGAAAGAAGGGAAAAAGTTTTATCCTGAATCTTTTCCAAGAGAACTGCCAAGAAGTTCAAATGATTTATCTGCAGACTTTGGGGGAGAGGATGTAAATTGAGAAAAGAATAAAAAGTTAAAAATGAGAAAGGTACTAGTGTTTATTGAGCTCTGATTTTGTTTTTTTAGGAACTTAATACATATTATCATATTTAATCTTCAGAAAATGTCTGTAAGAGAGGAAAAGCTGTACCATTTCACTGAGGCTCAGATAGGGTAAGTAATTTGCTCAACACCACACAGCCAGGAAGTAGAAGAGCAAGATTTCAAGCCCAGGTCTGTTTAGCTTAAAGTCATGTGATTTCTCCTTCAATTGTATTGCTTGTTAACAGAAATAGGATTAGGGGAAGGAGGCATGATTGGAAATGTTGAGAGTAAACAAGGAGATGAGGGGAGAAAGAAGAGTTTACCATCGTGAATTTAGGGTGTAATGAGGAAAAATACATCATTTATAGAAAAAACAAAGGTGTCACTAAAGAAAAACTACATTATTTAAAGAAAAACATCATATGCATCTCTGAATTGCATGGCGTAGTGCCACGCCCTCAATAACTTGTGATGGTTGGTGATGACAAAATGAGTTCAGCTTCTAACCTTTACAAGGACCACTTACATAAAAATTTTCAAGATAGTATGTGGGAAGTAATCAAGTTCCTCAAAAAAAAAAACAAAACAAAACCAAATACCACAAATACCCAAATACCACATCACCCAATACATAGATAAAAGAAAGATCAAATATCCCCAAAAGCAAGTAACGGATGGCAACACTCAATCTATTTAGCTTCTTATATATCTTATTACTTTGAGGCATAAGTTTTGGTATTTTATCTTTTTACTGCTACAGATTTTACCATCTTGCTCCAAAACTAAGGATATGAAAAACTGACTCCTGTTACCCTAAACTTATAGAAAATATTTTAAAACCCAATCAGCTTAAAGATTTCACTTTTCACCTAAAGTATCAGATGAGAAGTATAAACTAAGGAGATGTTGGCAAAAGGCTTTTGTTAGCACTGTTTATACAAAAGCTTTTTCTCTCTTTCCAGAGGGTAATTTGACAACATGGTTTTTTTTTCCTTTCAATTATATTAACACAATGATTTGATCAACTAATTATGATACACTCAAATAAAGGAATACCATGTAGTCAGTTTTACAAATCTAGAAAATCATTTAATGACAGGAAGAAATGTTCAATAAATATGCTACTTGAATATAAAAAGAACAATGTGGTAGCAATCTCATTTACTCGAAAATTTATATTTTACATACACACACACACACACACACACACACACACACACACACACCCCAAACACACATGGCTGGAGAACAGACACCAAAATGTACACAGCTGTTTATAGTGTACTGATTGAGCTACACAAATTCCCCTGTTGTAACTAGAGATATACACAGAGAAAAGATATACATAAAGAAAATACCCAGATAAGCCATTTGGAAAAGAGCTGATTTTATGGCCTAACTAATGTAATTTCTAGTTTGCTCATTTATTAATAAACACCCCAAACAGAAAATCACTTAAAATCTGGACTTTCATTTCTTCAGGCTCACGTGTGTCTTTATTCTCAAAAGTCAGATTACTCTGTTGTTACGTCAAGATCAACTTAAGAGCTAATACCATGAAATTAAAGCTTGAAGCAGTCAACTAAATGATAAAACTCCTTGTGCAACACTGCAGACACATTAATTTTATCTCCTACCAATATAGCTGAAGTAATTCCTTTTTAATGATTTCAAAAAGGCTGACCAGCTAACTAGCTAGATACCAGGAGTATAATAAAAAAAGAAAAAACCTCATGAATTTCTTAAATAGTTGGTTAAAGGCTCCAAATGTTTGCTACAAGGAAACCATCCCTTTACTGACCAAATACAGCCTTCATAAGCACTGGGCAGGCAACTCCCTCAGCTTTCTCTCTCTACAAGGTCTTCTGGGATGAGACAGCTCCCGTGCGTAGGAATTCATAATCCGTAACAATCAAAACATTTGGGTAGACACATAAAAGAGAAGACAAGTATTATGATATCAGAAAGATAAATAATTAGGAACATTCCACCAGTTCAAAAGCAACATGAAAAACGAAGCAAAACCAGTACCTAGAAAGAAACTAGCACTGGAAAATTGGTGCTCCTTCTGGAAGGAGCAGCAGAACAGTTCAGATGGAGTAGTGCTGCTCAAAGTAACACAGCATTGGTATAACCCCTGAGCTTGTTAGAAATGCAGATTCATGGGCCCTCTGCCACCTACTGCATCAGTAACCCTGGGGATGGGCTCAGCGATCTGTTTTCACAAGCCCTCTAGGTGATGCTGATGCTACTGAAGTTTGAGAGCCACTGAGATGCAGGAATTTCCTTAACAGACCCAGTCTTTACTCCGATGCAACAGTGGGGAGGGGACGGCTGACTGTATTCTTCTAAAACAGGACGCTTTTTCAGGGATGGAAGGAGGTGGGGAAGGCAATGCTGTTGTTAGAGAAATATGGCTCGAGGCAACAATGTCCAGCAGTGCTGTAGGATCTGGGAGACCCCTCCTTGCTTCCCCAGTGGTCACTGCCAGCCATGAGGATGAAAGAAATGAGGAGAAAGGAAAAAGATAATTAGCATAGGATTGCAGGGGTCCCTGCACTGAGAAAATGTCCCCTTGTTCTCTCTTTATGCCTGAAATTCCTTTAATTGGGGACTGTACCTTTGTTGCACTGTCATTCTGTCCTTCATTCACGGTTAATGAAGACCAACTAAGTTCCAGATGCTTCTGGGCATTGGGGACCCAAGGCTAAAGGATGACAGGGTCTTCACTGTAGAGAAGCTCACAGGCCAGAATAACACATTTAAGATCAAAGTGCCAACTAACACACGAAGTTACTTGTGGTAAAATGTAATCAATCAGCCATCCACCACAATGACCCAATGACCGATTCTTTCCTGCTTAGCGGAAAAGAGTGAAAAAATAAGGCAAGAGAAATGTCTCCTCCCAAGGAAGAAGGAAGACAGAAGAGGACTCTAAAAACCAAGAGGACCTATTTTTGCCTAAATGGCTTTGACTATAGTATGACTTGCTTACCATCAACCTGGAAGAATCTATGAACCATAAGCAGGGCTTTGCAGCTTAACACAGTGCAAAGGAACGTGCAGAAACAGGGTTGGACACTCAAAAATAATGAACTTGGCTCTATAACATGAAATGTATAATTCCAATCCTCTTTGTTATTTAGCAGTTTATAAATAACAAATTTCCCATCTGGACAGAAAAGAATAACTGACTACTGTTCCATCTAAGTCAGCTAAGTCCTGATGCTGTGTCTGTGTAGCACACTGAGGCATTTCCCTCATGCAAGGTTAGGAAGTCATGCAGCTCTATTTTTCTTCCAGACACAGGCTCTATTTCAAAAATTCTATTTTCCTAAGACACACTACATGTAACAAGCTGATATAAGGTTCAAATCATCATTATGAATAAAGTTTGTAACCAATGTAAGTCATAACAATCCCTAACATTTACTTAGTTCTTGTAAGGTAGCAGGCATTAAGCTTAGTGTTTTACATTCACTAAATTAACCCTCCTGGCAATCCTACTAGGGCCAGGTGGTGATCATTAGGGCTGTTCATCAATATTTCAGTTCTCTTCCCAGGCTCACAGGCCCACTGTTGGTTTTCATTTTCCCAACCCCATGAAGTTAGGCAAGAGCGGTGGCTTACCTTGGTCTGTCAAATGTGAGTGAAGAGATGTATGTCCTTTCCTGGCAAAAACCTTTAAGAGCCCGTGTGTGATTTGCTGTGATCCCTTCCCCTTGCCATAATGGTCATAATGCCTTAATGACAACCTTCCAGATAATAAAAAGACAATCATCCCAGGTTCTCATATAAGGGTGATGTGAAAGAGCTACTGGGCAACCCACAACGGACATGAGTGAGTAAGAAATACATTTTGTTTTAAATCATTGAGATTTGGGGACTCTTCGTTACTGCACATAACCTATTCTGACTGATACAGATAGGTACTACTGTTATTCCAGTGTTATACCCAGAGAAGCTGAGAGTCAGATGGACTGAAAAATACCTTACTAAAACACAGAGGGTTGGTGTCACCAGGAAATGTCTTTTTGTTTAATACCTGATCCTCTGGCTTCAAAACCTAAAGGAATTCATTAGCTGATTCCTCAAAGATTCCCCCTTGTGGCTCCAGTTCATACTTTGCCAAACTGATATATCACATGACTAATAATTGCTCAGTTTGCCCTCATCTAAAGAGATTAAGCACATCACCCACTGTGACTCAGTTCGTATGTGGCTAAAGGAAAGACAAATCTAGATGTTTCTGACACTAAAGCTTGTGATTTTACCACAGCACTACATTGGTTTTATGGCTAAATGTATCCAGAAAGACTAAAAGTTCTGGCCCTTAATAGCTGTAATCTTGAGGTAATAATTTATGTTATAGCGTCAGGGTTTTTATTTGTAAAGTGAGAACACTTACCCTCTCTTCTTCATAGGTTGCTGTCAGCTAGGTTGTTTAAAGGGTTTGCAAACTATACATCAATAGAATTAGGAGTAGTAAATAGTAAAACTTCAGCTCTGAGACACTCCATGGTTTATAAGTGGCTCTAAAAAATGGAAGTAATAACTTTGTATTCAGTTCTTTTAGAAGAAAAGCTTTTCATTTCCATTATTAGGTATGAAAACATTTCTAAAATATAATATTTCATTCCAGGTTCCTCAAACAATATTAAACATAATTCAATTTTCTCTTGATGACTCAGAGTTGTTTTGCTTTATTTTAATTATGAGTATCAACTATGACATGGTTTTGTGTGATGCTCTGAAAGTCTTGTAAAAAGTCAAGGTTTCCCCTTAAGAGTTTATGATCAAGAATGGGAAGTGACTTTTTAAAAGCATAATCATGCCACTTTTTGAAAGCATATGGTTAGTGCTGTCACACAAGTAAGGTCCCATCAAAGTCTGGAGGAGGGCGAGATGACCCTCCTGTCAGCCAACACTGCCATTGGGAACAGTGGGTTCCTGCAACCGTCTTTCCCTGTCCAGTTCTTGTTTGGGGCTTTGGCCTTAGAAATGAGAAAGCCAAGCAAATAGATTTATTGATACTATCTACAAGTAAAGAGCAAGCAAAGTTGGAGTGAAGGCTTTGAGGATACATACGCTTTGGGCTTTATGACATCTACTTGACTTGTTTTTTGACTTTTGGGGTGTGTGTCTACTTCCTGTTTTGCTGCTCTTAATCTGTCTGTAAATTTCCAGTGAGTCTAAAGTTAGTATACTGGAACCTCTTTTATGTGTTTAGATACACGCAGCATGACTACAAGAAAATAAATCTCTTCTAGATTTTACATTCCACATACATTCTCATAAAGAGGCCACTTGTTCAGGGCTTACCAATATATTGAAATTTGTTCACCTGGAAGATTCTTTCCATATGTACCCATACATTGCCAAGTCAATTTGAACCTGAGTAAACACGACTGTTGATGATACTTTCAAACAAATTTTTAATAAGCACTACCCACTTGTGTTCAAATTTTAATTATTTGGGTTTTTTGAACTCTGTCATTATGTCAAAAGTAAGTATAATGTCAAAAAGGATAAAATGATGAACAACTCAAACTTGATCCTCACCTCCTTGGATCTACCTGTTGAGTGGGAAAGACAGACTTTGAATAAATAATTCTGAGTTACATGTGTTAAGAAGGGAAAGTGTAAGATGACATGGAAGTGAATATCAAGGTGACCTATCTCAGTCCGAGAAGTATGAGGAAGTGACTTTACACTGCGATAGTGTAGAGAAGGGAGGGAAGAACAGCACGTTCCAGGACTCTGAAATGGTTGAGTAGCAGGTTCTCAAAGAAATGAACAGAAACAATGTGGCTCAGGCAAGGAGGTGAGTGAAAAGATAGTAAGGGCAAGACCACATGAGGTTTCATAGATCATATTAAGGGCTTTGAACTTTATCTTAGGAGACATGATGAATGGGCTTTATGCAGAGACAGACTAGGATCAGATCTGCATTATTATAAGACTCTTGTTGCCATATGGAAAGGAGGTACAAATGATCTAGGAAGACTAGTTAAGAAGCCCTGTGGCAATCCAGGTAAGAGATGGTGGTAACTTGAATGAAGGTGGCGGCTATGGGATCAATGAGTGGACAGAACTGAGAAGGCAGTTTAGAAGGCAGAATAAATAGATCCTGGCATTAGAGTAGATGTGGGAGATAAAGGAGAGACACTTGTCAAGATGATGCCCAGTTGCTGGCTTGAGCAACTGGATGTGGATAATGGCACCTTTTAGAAAAATAAGGAACAAATAGAAAGAAGCTGTTGGAGGGGAAATTTTAGCTTTGAACATTGGATCTTACATTCCTAGAGACTTACTGTTAACTGACGATACATGTACACACACACACACACACACACACACACACTCATCAAAAGCTGAAAATTTAATCCATCGATAAAACAAGCATGAGGCTTAATGACTATGAATCATAATGATGCTGTTTTTCTTAGTGACATAGAATCTTTGAATCTTTACACTAGTCAAATACTACATGATGAATGTGATTTTGGAACTAATTTATGTTCTCTTACAGTATTATTTATTTTATAACTTGAAAAAGAATCTCAGTAGCAATTAGTATGGAATATTGTTAAACTTAATTTACTACTAAGAAAACAACAACCCAAAAAAGCCTGATTCCAAAATACATGTCTTAATAAAAATCAATGTAATTACGACATTTAAAATGCAAAAAGAAAAAAAGTAGCAATGTCTATAAAATATTCAGTATATGAAACAGTTTGAAGTCTTGGAAGAAAAGGGAATTCAATGTACTATTGTTACCAGATTATTTGTGGTTTAATTTTCAAATGACTTGTTTCAATAAAGATAAATTTTCACTAATGATGCTTATAAATACTATAATACTTCCTTACACATATATAGCACAGTAACTCATTTATACATCAGATTGCAGTTTTCTTTTAAATAAGGGCACAACCCCAGACACCCTCTAAAAATTGTCTTGTGGGCAGCAGGAAAGGAGGCATCTAATGACACTTCAGTAGAGAGAAATAGATCTCATGAGCAGGAAAGGGGTGACACATTTATCGTAATTATTTAGTAAACTATAAAAATGGTGTTCAAACGAGTCCCAGTGTCCTTTCAAAAGTTAAGGGTCTATTACGTTATGGAGATTTTGGTTTTCTTTTTTCTAACTACCGACATGTAGTTTTCTTTAAATTATAAAGAGCTAACTTCTTCACCAAGTAATGATGCAATTCATTAATAATGAAGCTTGCTGTTGGTAAGTCAAGCACACAGAATCGAGAAGCACATACTAAATGGTTCATCTCTTCAGCTTCCAATTTCATCTTGTCGTCTCTACAGGGTGCAGGGGGAATTACTCTCTTCTGCTTATCCTCCTGACTTGGCACCTTATCATGCACTTGGAAGGAGAAAAAAATCCCTCCCTGTCTGGGCTAGACCTCTGTTCTTTACATCCCCCACTGTCTCTAACTCCTTGACTCTCTTCCCCTTGCTCCTACTTCTTCAGAGGCTAAATTTGCAAGCCCTTACATTCCACTGAATTCTATTCTGAATGGGGCGGTAGGGATGGGCTTTTAGCTCTCATGGATAGATTATCTATAAAAAAAATAAAACCTTTTATAATGCCCCCAAATAATTTACAAAACAATAAAATCTTTCATAATGCCGTAAAATGATTTACCTCCTATGAGTTAATAATGCCAAGAGTCTCTGACTCTTCCCTTCCTTTGTATTTAATATCCAAAGATCGGTTTGGAAGTTCAGTACATTCCTGGCTCCAGAAAAACAGTGTGTATTAACAAGGAAAAATACCCCTCCAGCCACATGTATGCATTTGCTGGCTGACTTGTTTATTATGCGTCTACTCCATTAGGCCAGGAGCTCTAAGAGAACATTTTTATTCATAAATTCCTAGCATAGCACTTGATGCACAATATACTCTCAGATAACATTTCTTGAATGAAGATAAGTCTAGAGAACTGGACTTGGCCAAGTGATGCTACAACAAGTCACTTCTCTGTGCTCAAGAGGTTGGAATTCAAGAAAAACAATGCATGCACACATTCTTGTACACTGGACTGTGCAACGTACATGTAAGGAATTATAGTATTTACAAACACCATTAATAAAAATTCACCATCTTTACTGAAATGAGTCACGTGAAAAGTAAACTAGTAATAATTTGGTAACAATAATACATTGAATTCCCTTTTCTTCCAGGGTTTCAAAGTGTTTCATATACTGAATATTTTATAGACATAGTGCCTTTTTTTCCTTTTTACATTTTAAATGTCATAATTACATTGATTTTTATTAAGATTTTTATTTTGGAAGCAGTGGAAGCAGACTCTTTCTTGTTGTTTTCTTAATAGTAAATTAAGTTTAACAATTATTTCATACTAATTGCCACTGAGATTCTCCTTCAAGTACAAAATAAAGAATATGTAAGAGCACAGAGATTAGTCCCCAAATCACACTCATCAGTAAGCATTTGGCTCTAGTGTAAAGATTCAAAGGTTCTATTTGGAATAGGGAAGTTAATGATATTTTAGACAGATGATATTCAAAAGTTCTAAGGTAGCAAAATGTTTGATATGTTCCAGGAACAGAAAGAAGGCCAAGTGCTTGGGGGTGAATAGCACAAGGTGAGGCTGCAGAGATGAATAGGGGGCTAGTCATGCAGGTGTACATAAGAATTGTAGAATTTGTTAAGTGTGTTTAAGTAGGTTAGTGACATGATCCAATATGCAGACATCACTTTGGCAGCTGTGAGGATAATGAATCACAAGGTGGCAAGAATGGAGTAAGAGGTAGACCATGCGAGAGATGTCGGTGGGTTGGACTAGGCTTGAGACAGGAAGTGCTGAAAAGAACAGAACGGACCACAGAATACACTGAGCCATTCTACATGAAGGATAAAGGAGAAGAGCCAAGAACATCTCCAGATCTCTGGCTGGGGCTCTGTGGGGGGCAAGGGGGGATGGTTGTGCCATTAACTGAGACTGGGAAGAAGTAGATTTGTGCTCTGGAGGGAAGTATCAGGATTCAAGAGTTCAGGTGTGGGCATGCTGAGTTTGAGATGCCCGTGACACGTCAAAATGGAGATGTCACATAGGCACTGGCTATAGGAGCATGAAGCATGGGGGATGCCTACTTGACATCTGCATTTTATATCTCATAGCCATCTCAATGACAAAGTTTTAGCACCATTGAGACTAAAGGGTAGTCCAAAACAGAGGGAGTCTGAAGGTAGTTCTAGGGCCAAGATCTGGGCTGGAAATATAAACTCAGGGTCCTTAGTATACATCCCACGTGTAGAACGGAGAGTACCTTAGACCTTTTGTCTGATTTAAAAGTACAGATCTGGGCTTCCCTGGTGGCACAGTGGTTGAGAATCTGCCTGCCAATGCAGGGGACACGGCTTCGAGCCCTGGTCTGGGAGGATACCACGTGCCGCGGAGCAACTAGGTCCGTGAGCCACAACTGCTGAGCCTGCGCGTCTGGAGCCTGTGCTCCGCAACGAGAGAGGCCACGATAGTGAGAGGCCCGCCCACCGCGATGAAGAGTGGCCCCCGCTTGCCGCAACTAGAGAAAGCCCTCATACAGAAACGAAGACCCAACACAGCCATAAATAAATTAATTAATTAATTTAAAAAAAAAAAGTACAGATCTGATGGAATGTAAATGAGGAACTGCTGGTACTTGGATTCCAAAATTTTCATCATGGATTTTGGACACAGAATCCTCTGAAGATAACTTACTCCTAAGTAATTAATGCACATGTATATTTTGGAGAAGATATGCTATAAATATATGTTAGTTTCTCATTGAATGCAGAATCAAACATCAAACCTTTGCCTTACTAAAATATGTATTTTCACATTAAAAATAAATCTTAAAAAAAATCGACATAAGAAGTCTCAAGAAATCATTTCTCTTCAATTATATGTTCCAGAATCTTGGTTAAAAAATAAGACCACAGATCTTCCGACTTTGGTAAATTATTAGGTAACTTCTAACTCCACACTTTAAAATGGCATTGAGCTCTATTCCCCCTCATGAACAATTCATTCCTGAAGCCATGTGGTGGAGCTAAGGAAGGCAGAAATCCACACAGGAGTAGAGGAGCCACGATGACAGAGAGTGGGGTGTCGAAGGCTGGCTAGGATGAGGACGATGTACACTCATAGGGGTGGCAGCTCCAACCGGGGTGTCAAAATCTGATTGGAAGAAAGAAGGCATCGCCAGAGCAGGGCATGGGGTTGTGGGGTGGGAGGTGTCTAGCCACAGAGTTTCAGAGCCCAAGCAAAGCAAGAAGCATTTCTACCTGGGACTGTGGCCCAGCACAGGGCATCAGAGCCTGAGCAAGGTGAGATAGGACTCCCTGTGGGAGGGGACAAGGTGGCCTGACGTGGGTGTTGAGACCTGGGCAGCACGAGGAAGGAGTGCTATTGCACAGTAGCCTAGTGCAGGGAATCAGAGCACTGACAATGAGGAGGGAGTCCCCAAGGGGTGGCTTGGGAGCAGCAGTGATGAGAGATTGTGTACCTACTGAGAGAGTCTGTGGGCAGCAGCAACACCCTGATGGCGATGAGCACACCTATCATCCAGATCTTGGTTTCTAAATACCATTCTCCACTAAAAAGAATCAGGGCTTCTGGGAGAAATGGCTCATTTCAGAGCTAAGGCAGGGAAAGTATAAGATGATCTTGGAGCAACATGTGCCTCCCAAAAAACAAGGAAATGCTCAAAGATTAATGGGGGTGTGTCAACATAAAAGTCAGCTTGAATAAGCTTCCACTGGCCAAATAAGGGATAACTGAGCCTCAAAATAAATGATAGTAACAGATTATAACCCATTAAACCATGAGACCACAATAATATAAACTCACATATGTGTAAATTGAAAGATACTGGCATAAATTCAAAGTACCCCTCACAAAATACTTATTAACTAAAAATGGAAAACAATGTGAAACTTTACAGTGGCACATACCCCTTTATCAAGGGATCAAAGTGAACATCATTATCATGAGATGAACTGAAATCACACACCAAATGACACAATACAGCACCATGAAGGGACCCAGAATAAGCCACTGTGGCATAAAAATTATTTTAAGCTAAAGCCATTTGAGTTCCTGAAATCCCTTATCTGCCTAAAAGCAGAGCTTCTCAAAAGAACTCAAAAAATTCAATTGTCATAAATCCCATCCCTGGGAACAACTCCAATCTTCTCTTTCAGAAAGAGAAGTTGGCACTACCGCCAAACAGATACTGTCACAAAACTATTACATATCCTATCTATTCTCCTAAGGCCCATTTATCTTTCCAAAATGTCATTTGTTTTTCCTTAAGTGCCCTTTCTCTCCACTTCCCTTCTAAGAAGTTATTTGCTCTCCCAGAGGTATCTCTCTGGCCCTTCCGATTCTCTATTAAGATGGTATGTAAGCCCCAAATCCTAACTGCCTCTCTGAGTCACATTTCTTTGAGAACTCCTGTGCATATGTGCATTAAATCTGTTTTTCTTTCCTCTCGCTAATCTGTCTTTTGTTAGTTTAATTCAAAGGCCTCCAAACATTGAACTAAAGACAATAAAGGAGAAGTGATTTTCCACCTCAACAACACTTCTGTGATATTCCCACCAAACCTGAATCTAGCAACAAGGAAGCATCAGACAAACCCACAGTGAGAGACATCTTACAGTAACTGGTCTTTCAAGATCATGAAAGTCTAGGAAAGACTACAGAAACATTCCAGATGGAAGGAGACTAAAGACACATGACCACTGAATCCAACACATGATTCTGGACTAGATCCTTTACGTTATAGAAGACAACTGGCAAAACTTGAATAGGGTCAGAAAATTAGACGGTAGTAATGTGCCAATGGGAATGTTTTGAATTTGATGGTTATATTATAGGTGAAGGTATCATGCCAACAAGTTATTTTCAAGTGGCTTAGGAAAAAATGTTCTTTGTACTATACTTGAAAAATTTCTGTAAGCATGAGATTTAAAAAAAAAATAAACACTTCCCAAAATGGCATTGATTTGATTTAGTGCCCCATCCAGTCATCCCAACATAGTCAATTACTGACTGGTTTGAAACAAATCTCGAGTGTCAATGTGAGATGCCATATTGAGTTTTCCAAAAATTCCACTTGACAAAGGCAGCCTCCCAATAGTAGCCAAGACTGCAATCCACTGTGGTTTCCCTAGACCTGTGACATCACTAATAACTTCTTCTTTTTTTTTTTAAACATCTTTATTGGAGTATAATTGGTTACAATGGTGTGTGAGTTTCTGCTTTATGACCAAGTGAATAAGCTATACATATACATATATCCCCATATCTCTTCCCTCTTGCGTCTCCCTCCCTCCCACCCTTCCTATCCCACGTGGTCACAAAGCACCGAGCTGATCTCCCTGGGCTATGCGGCTGCTTCTCACTAGATATTGGTTTTACATTTGGTAGTGTATATATGTCCATGCCACTCTCTCACTTTGTCTCAGCTTACCCTTCACCCTCCCTGTGTCCTCAAGTCCATTCTCTAGTAGGTCTGTGTCTTTATTCCTGTCCTGCCTCTAGGTTCTTCATGACTTTTTTTTTTTTTTTGGTTCCATATATATGCGTTAGCATACGGTATTTGTTTTTCTCTTTCGGACTTACTTCATTCTGTATGACAGACTCTAGGTCCATCTACCTCACTACAAATAACTCAATTTCGTTTCTTTTCATGGCTGAGTAATATTCCATTGCATATATGTGCCACATCTTCTTTATCCATTCATCTGTCGATGGACACTTAGGTTGCTTCCATGTCCTGGCTATTGTAAATAGAGCTGCAATGAACATTGTGGTACATGACTCCTTTTGCATTATGGTTTTCTCAGGGTATATGCCCAGTAGTGGAATTGCTGGGTCGTATGGTAGTTCTATTTTTAGTTTTTTAAGGAAACTCCATACCGTTCTCCATAGTGGCTGTATCAATTTACATTCCCACCAACAGTGCAAGAGGGTTCCCTTTTCTCCACACCCTCTCCAGCATTTATTGTTTGTAGGTTTTTTGATGATGGCCATTCTGACTGGTGTGAGGTGATACCTCATTGTAGTTTTGACTTGCATTTCTCTAATGATTAATGATGTTGAGCATTCTTTCATGTGTTTGTTGGCAATCTGTATATCTTCTTTGGAGAAATGTCTATTCAGGTCTTCTTCCCATTTTTGGATTGGGTTGTTTGTTTCTTTGATATTGAGCTGCAGGAGCTCCTTGTAAATTTTGGAGATTAATCCTTTGTCAGTTGCTTCATTTGCAACTATTTTCTCCCATTCTGAGGGTTGTCTTTTCATCTTGTTTATGGTTTCCTTTGCTGTGCAAAAGCTTTTAAGTTTCATTAGGTCCCATTTTTTAATTTTGTTTTTATTTCCATTTCTCTAGGAGGTGGGTGCTGTGATTTATGTCATAGAGTGTTCTGCCTATGTTTTCCTCTAAGATTTTTATAGTGTCTGGCCTTACATTTAGGTCTTTAATCCATTTTGACTTTATTTTTGTGTATGGTGTTAGGGAGTGTTCTAATTTCATTCTGTTAGATGTAGCTGTCCAGTTTTCCCAGCACCACTTACTGAAGAGGCTGTCTTTTCTCCATTGTATATTCTTGCCTCCTTTATCAAAAATAAGGTGACCATATGTGTGTGGGTTTATCTCTGGGTTTTCTATCCTGTTCCATTGATCTACATTTCTCTTTTTGTGCCAGTACCATACTGTTATGATTACTGTAGCTTTGTAGTATAGTCTGAAATCAGGGAGCCTGATTCCTCCAGCTCCGTTTTTCTTTCTCAAGATCACTTTGGCTATTCGTGGTCTTTTGTGTTTCCATACAAATTGTGAAATTTTTTGTTCTAGTTCTGTGAAAAATGCCATTGGTAGTTTGATAGGGATTGCATTGAATCTGTAGATTGCTTTGGATAGTGTAGTCATTTTCACAATGTTGATTCTTCCAGTCCAAGAACATGGTATATATCTCCATTTATTTGTATCACCTTTAATTTCTTTCATCAGTGTCTTATAGTTTTCTGCATACAGGTCTTTTGTCTCCCTAGGTAGGTTTATTCCTAGGTATTTTATTCTTTTTGTTGCAATGGTAAATGGGAGTGTTTCCTTAATTTCTCTTTCAGATTTTTCATCATTAGTGTATAGAAATGCAAGAGATTTCTGTGCATTAATTTTGTATCCTGCTACTTTACCAAATTCATTGATTAGCTCTAGTAGTTTTTTGGTGGCATCTTTAGGATGCTGTATGTATAGTATCATGTCATCTGCAAACAGTGGCAGCTTTACATCTTCTTTTCTTTTGGATTCCTTTTATTTCTTTTTCTTCTCTGATTGCTGTGGCTAAAACTTCCAAAACTATGTTGAATAAGAGTGGTGAGAGTGGGCAACCTTGTCCTGTTCCTGATCTTAGTGGAACTGATTTCAGTTTTTCACCATTGAGGATGATGTTGGCTGTGGGTTTGTCATACATGGCTTTCATTATGTTGAGGTAAGTTCCCTCTAAGTTTCTGGAGGGTTTTATCATAAACGGGTGTTGCATTTTGTTGAAAGCTTTTTCTGCATCTATTGAGATGATCATATGGTTTTTATTCTTCAATTTGTTAATATGGTGTATCACATTGATTGATTTGCATATATTGAAGAATCCTTGCATTCCTGGGATAAACCCCCACTTGATCATGGTGTATGATCCTTTTAATGTGCTGTTGGATTCTGTTTGCTAGTCTTTTGTTGAGGAATTTTGCATCTATGTTCATCAGTGATATTGGTCTGTAGTTTTCTTTGTGACATCTTTGTCTGGTTTTGGTATCAGGGTGATGGTGGCCTCGTAGAATGAATTTGGGAGTGTTCCTCCCTCTGCTATATTTTGGAAGAGTTTGAGAAGGATAGGTCTTGGCTCTTCTCTAAATATTTGATAGAATTCGCCTGTGAAGCCATCTCGTCCTGGGCTTTTGTTTGTTGGAAGAGTATTAATCAATTTCAGTGCTTGTGATTGGTCTGTTTATATTTTCTATTTCTTCCTGGTTCAGTCTCAGAAGGTTGTGCTTTTCTAAGAATGTGTCCATTTCTTCCAGTTTGTCCATTTTATTGGCATATAGTTGCTTGTAGTAATCTCTCATGATCCTTTGTATTTCTGCAGTGTCAGTTGTGACTTCTCCTTTTTCATTTCTAATTCTATTGATTTGAGTCTTCTCCCTTTTTTTCTTGATGAGTCTAGCTAATGGTTTATCAATTTTGTTTATCTTCTCAAAGAACCAGCTTTTAGTTTTATTGATCTTTGCTATTGTTTCCTTTATTTCTTTTTCATTTATTTCTGATCTGATCTTTATGATTAATAACTTATTCTTAATTGAATAAGAAGGTCATGCCCCCGAAATTCAATCTTATCAGAATTAAGACATAAGTTCATCAGTATTTCACTTGGGCTTTTGAAGTAATCACTCTTGTCATGTTCACTGATTATCACTTAGCTTTTTTTAAAGAAGGGATATGCCACATGAACAGGAGCAACATCTCAATTCTGCATGGGTCTTAATACTGCAAAATTATATCACACAAAATCCTTTCACCAGATAAACTTCTTAGCACTATTAAGTAAGTTCAGAGAAATAGGAGATTTTTCTTCACATGGTTCTTTTCACATTTAAGCAAATACTATGTATTCTCTTTAAATGAAAACTTACTAGATAATGCCCACAACTCCAGTTACATCAGTAGGGCTTAATAGATATACATTTTTTAATGGAAAAGTTAATGTTAAAGGTATTTAGCATTTTATCATTCTGCATAGTTTGAATCCATTTGAATTTCTGTCAGCCTTTTAGTTGTCACTTACTGAAGAGATTCTGTGTGTAAAATGAGAGCAAAGTAGTGCAGCTAAAACCATGAGGTTGGTCCTCAATCCCTCCTTAAATCCTGGACCACACAGGGAATCCCCGTTCACAGAGAATTCACAAAAGACCTCTGATCACAGGAACACTTGAAAGTCTGCCCAGGAGATTAGATAATGCTCAATTCTACAACTTAACTCAAACAAATTCATTTTAGTTTCAAAAATCTTGATATTCAACCTAGCATTTCATTTTAAATAAATGTAGTACACAATTTTGCTGTTAGCCATATTATATAAACTGCAATATGACAGACCTTCTAAAAACAAAAAATTAACTTCCATAGATTTCTCATGTTTGAAGATCACAACCTACTTCAAGAACAGGATTCACTGTTTTTACTTAAAGTGATTTTTTTATTAAAGAGAGAGAGAGGTAGTGCTTTTCATATATAAGGCACCATATTCTAGAGAGAAACACTGCCTCAAAAATCATACAGTGATTTGCTATAATTAATCCTGTCCTCCCAAATGCTGGGTCACGGGCTTTTAAGATGCTGAATTATCTTCCTTATTTATCTAACCACCTGCTAGTCATGAGATATCAAAATACTTTATAAGAATGAGAGTCAGGAAAAAAGTCTTCTCTGTCTGAAGCATTTCCTGTTAATCAACTCTTTGAACCTGAGCCAATCCTGCCACGATGGGATGTAGGAAATATATTACTAAGTAGAACTAAGCAAGGCTGCCAGTTCTGCCCTAGTTCCTCAGAAGCCTGTCAGATCCCAGGTAGCTGTAATGACAAACTTGTGTGGAGAAGCTTGGCATGCCCAGGAATCCAAACTGTCCTGAGATCATTTATTTAAGATTACCTCTGACTTCATAAAACAGTGTATTTCATATAAAGGAAAGCACGCTAGTTCAGAGAGTAAAAATATAAAGAACTGCTTAAAGGTACATACTAAAATTTAAAAGTAGGCTTTGAGGCATCATATGTCAGTTCATGTCCTTTGGAAAGCCAATGTCAAGACAGAATTAGAACTAAAAGAGATCACTGGGGGAAACTCCTGAAGAAAAAGGGCGAGGGATTCAGGAATAGACAGAGGAAGGCTGAGACCATCATAAACCCCTGGCACCCATGAAAAGAAGGAGAAGGATTGAATAGGAGGAGGCTCGGATGTGTACGGCTCTGAGAAAGTCTCTGCCAGCCCAGCCTCAAGCAGACCACCCACTGGAAGAGTCCCCGTTGGACAGAACTGGCCTGGCCCCAGGCTCCGCTCAGTCATTACCCTGGGAGCAGCCCACGGAGAGTGTGGCCCTGAGGGGGATGTTGTGGTAGATCAGAAGATGTGGCACCTGCAGGCTATTGGCTAACTACTCCTACAGCAGTTCCCTCCTGAAGGGAGTCAGAACAGCAACCTCATCAATGGCTTCAATGCAGAAACAATAAAACTAGCTAAACAGTATGAATATACTTACTACACAAGTCTTTCATGTCATTCTGCTACTTGAAAGCCTTTCAGGGTTCTCCCATTTCGACCTAATAATGTCCAAACTCCTCAGCAAAGCACATATGTTCTTTCAGGATCTGGATCCTGCTTTTTCTGGTCAACTCCATTTCCACCTCTTCTTCATAAGCATCCTACCTGTGCTCCAGCCAGGCGTATTTACTCATGCCCCACATGCCGCATGCCAGTTTTGCTTCTCTGACTCTTCACACGCTCCCTTCTTTCCTGTTGTGTCTGATTCCCCAACCCCATCTAAGCCACAACACCTGACAAATCCATTCTGGGCTCTGGAGGCATCCAGAACCTAGAGTCAGAATTCAAGGAAAGTAGGTAAGAAATAGGAGGTCGGGATCTGAGGATGCAGGGTGGAGACCAGAGCAAGGCTAGAACTAATCAAAATGTCTGGGAAGAGGTCTGTCATAGACTTTCGCCAGCCCCAGGTGTAGTTGGAGAAAAATCCATGAAAAATGTCCACCTGGGCAGAAAACCTGGAACACTCTCCTTCTGTGTCCCTCTGGTAAGTTTCTATTCATCCTTTAAGAGCCCCACTGGGTCCTGAAGCCTGTGCAACCTGATCTAATCAGAGCTCCCGCCTGCCTCTCTCCACTGGGTCACTACAGTATTGTGTACACTGGGGCACTTATACTGTACTAGGAATATGGTCTCTTTTTTTAAAATTTTATTGAAGTATAATTGATTTACAATGTCGTGTTTAATTTCTGCTGTACAGCAAAGTGATTCAGTTATACATATATGCATCCTTTTTTCATATTCTTTTCCATTATGGTTTATCACAGGATATTGAGTATAGCTCCCTGTGCTATACAGTTGGACCTTGTTGTTTATCCATCCTAAATATAATAGTTTGAACCTGCTGATCCCAAACTCCTAATCCTTCCCCCGCTCTCCATCCCACGGTTTTCACATCTATCTCCTTACTGCTCTGAACTTCTCAGCCACATCTTATCAAGCATTGTATGCCTTTGTAGTGGAGCACAGTAAGTACCAACACAAGTTTGATGAATGAACTGAATTTATCACAAGTGTTAGAATACCGACGGTATGTAAGTGATACATCAACATAGTTGTTATATAAAAATAAAAGGATAGAGGACAGAAAATTCAAAAATCAAGTCTGAGATGTAGCCTTAAATCTGCTTCAAAAGAAAATTGTCTCAAAGTTTGTGAGAGTCAAGCTCCCTTTTCACATGAACCTTTATATACCTTTTCTGTTTATTAAATGGTAGGCTGATTTGCAATATACATTATTTGTCTACTTTGGGTTTTTTCTCCTCTAGATTGGTGGCAACTTGAGGGCTGTCTCTCCTATTCATTGCTGGGTTTCTTACAGCCCGAATCAGTGTTTTAAACATCGTAGGCATTTATGATATTGGCCAAATCGAGTATCTTCATGTACATAGGTATCTTCATGTACATAGGTGTACATAGATGTAAAGAGTATCTTCATGTAAAGGTGTAACTGATGTTAAATTATTATTTATTTATTTATTTATTTATTTATTTTGCAGTACATGGGCCTCTCACTGTTGTGGCCTCTCCCGTTGCGGAGCACAGGCTCCGGACGCGCAGGCTCAGCGGCCATGGCTCACGGGCCCAGCCGCTCCGCGGCATGTGGGATCTTCCCGGATCGGGGCACGAACCCGTGTCCCCTGCATCGGCAGGCGGACTCTCAACCACTGCGCCACCAGGGAAGCCCGATGTTAAATTATTGAGATAATTATTTGAATAGAGATAATTTAGGCAACAAAGGTTTGGTTTTGAATTACCTAGATCATTATTTTAATAATCTTTGCTAATGCAGACAAAATATATCTCTTAAGCACAGCAATCCTACTATAGTAAGACCCTGGCCCAAATGAGAAGAAGTTGTTAATCCTGATGCCAAACATGTGTCATATTTCACAATCTTGATACCTGTCACATTCCAAAGTGATTGAATCCCTGGATAAAAGGAAACATTTGGTAAGATTTTTTCCAATTAATTTTGCTTCTATCATTGTTATTCAGAAGTTACTTAAAATATGTTTAAGCATTTTCAGATGCAAAAAGATTTTTAAGAGATACATACACATGTGATTAAACGATAAAGAAAAGGGAGAAAATAATATAAAATTCAGGATATTGTTTGGGGGAGAGAAGGAAGAGGATCAGAGCACACAATTGGTTCAGATGTATTGGAAACGGTCTAGTTTTAAGCTAGGTTGTGTGTGTTAATCTTTAAATTGCGCATACATTTTATATTTCTCCTTTATACATGTGGTATGTTGTATATAGTTTTCAAAATCAAATAAAAGGACAGAAATGACTTGGCTATATTATATATTAATGGAAAGGAGCCAAGGTGAAAGTTAGAAATGGAAGTTATGAAAAGACAAGTATAACTGTTGGAGGTGGATCCCAGAAGAGCAACGATTTATGGGTTCCTGAGATGGATGAATGAACCTTGGAAAAGAGGGTAATCTATTCCTTATTAGAAGTCAGGGAACGACAGAAGGATGAAAATATGAAAAGAAGCACACATTAGTTTGACGCAGATGCAACTGCTGACTTTGCAAGTCAAAACCAGTCAAACATTGACAATTTCATATGGATCTGTCCAATACGTGGAGAGGCTGTGGTCCAGTGAGGTGGTACGCACTGCAAGTCTGTCATCTGGACCAGAAAGCAGTGGGTGAGGAAACCTGGGGAGGTCGGTATGAGCTGGCATAGGAAGAGGACAAGAGGCTCCCAAGAGGACCTCTGAGCAGTGCTGAAAGCACACCCAGGGCTGGAGACCACAACTGTGTAAGGGCAGTGATGTGCAAGGTTGTGGCATTGTCTCCAGCAGCCCTGAGCAATCCAGCTGTCAGAGGTGAGTGACTGTTCACAAGGATGTGATGCACATAATTTCTCCATCTTGAAGTGACTCTCCCACCATGACACCAAATCAACTAATGGAAAGTGCATGGTAAGAAGAAATCAAAACAAACTGCTGCAGTAGTGGATTTAAGTGAGTAAAGCAATTCTTCAAAGTTTCCATAATAAGAATGATTCGGGCTCCCCTGGTGGCACAGAGGTTGAGAAGCCCCCTGCCAATGCAGGGGACACGGGTTTGAGCCCTGGTCCAGGAAGATCCCTCATGCCGCGGAGCAACTAAGCCTGTGAGCCACAACTACCGAGCCTGCGCTCTAGTGCCTGCAAGCCACAACTACTGAAGCCCACGTGCCTAGAGCCCGTGCTCTGCAACAAGAGAAGCCACCGCAATGAGAAGCCCGTGCACTGCAAGAAAGAGTAGCGCCTGCTCGCCACAACTAGAGAAAGCCCACGTGTAGCAATGAAGACCCAAAACAGCCAATAAATAAATTAATTAAATTCTTTTAAAAAAAAGAATGATTCACTCAAAAATCATAGAATGATTCATGCTTTTGGATTTAAAAATACAAGCTATCAAAGATTACACATTTCTCTTTCAAAATTTTGTAATATTAAACATACAATTTGCTTCTTCCAATAACACTGTGATCATATAAGGGATCACCAATGTAAGTTAGCCAGAAAAATTTCCTCAAAGGTAAAAAAAGAGAGAACTATGTCTGAACACCATTTATCAAAATAATAACAATAATAAAGAAGACTCCATTATTCTACATATCTAGCATTTGCTTGGTATGGGAATGATATCTTCTTTGGTCATGCATTCTGTCTGAACAATGGGAAAGGAAATCTGTGATCTGCCATCATCAAAAATTAATTATTGTGAATGTTCTGTTACATTTATCAACAGAATTCAAAGTAGTAATTAGTGATCACTAATGCAGTCACATGTCAGATACCTCTCAGCATAGGGGGGACCATTAGTGTGAGGAATACAAGACAGAATGTTCCATCCATGTGCTTT
Source organism: Delphinus delphis (assembly GCF_949987515.2). Lineage (NCBI taxonomy): Eukaryota > Metazoa > Chordata > Mammalia > Artiodactyla > Delphinidae > Delphinus > Delphinus delphis. The sequence goes on from NC_082696.1 coordinate 31,853,571, forward strand.
TCCCAAATGTTTTTACCTAGTGCAGCTGTACCTAGAGATAGAAGGAGAGAAGCAAGGCTGCCAGTGACAGAAATAATATGAAATTAAGCCACTGCAGATTTGGAGTATGAAGGTTGCACTGACTTGTATTTATTTCTTTATACTTTTCTAAATTATCTGATTTGTTTTTTAAGAGAAAAGTTGAGTATTATTTTCACAAAACCAACAACAACAGTCTCAAAAACCAACTCCCTCATTTCCTCTTGGGAAATTTGATTTTTTTTATAACTTTTATCTCACCAATTTGGAATATTCTTAGTTCAAAAATAAAACTGGTCAAAGCCCAAAATGTCTGATGATTTCCTCAAAATTCCAATAACGATATAAGCAAACAAAAATACATAAATAATACAATAGCCAAGACATGGAAACAACCTAAATGTCCATTGACAGATGAATGGATAAAGAAGATGTGGTACATATATACAATGGAATACTACTCAGCCATAAAAAAGAATGAAATAATGCCATTTGCAGCAACATGGATGGACCTAGAGATTATGATACTAAGTGAAGTAAGTTAGAAAGAGAAAGACAAATACCATATGATATCACTTATATGTGGAATCTAAAATATGACACAAATGAACTTATCTACAAAACAGAAACAGACTCACAGACCTATAGAACAGATTTGTGGTTGCCAAGGCGGGTGGGGGAAGGGGGGAGTGGGAGTTTGGGATTAGTAGATGCAAACCACTCTATATAGAATGGATAAACAAACAAGGTCCTACTGTATAGCACAAGGAACTATATTCAATATCCTGTGATAAACCATAATGGAAAAGAATATGAAAAAGAATGTATATATGTGTATAACTGAATCACTTTGCTGTACACCTGAAACTAACACAACATTGTAAATCAACTATATTTCAATAAAGTAAATTTTAGAAAATACATAGAGAAAAAGTTGGTGCAAAAGATTTTCCTTAAAATTTTTAAATCTTTTTATATTGTCACCTGCCAGTATCTGCAGAACACCCACTATGTGTAAGAAATTGCTGGCCCCACGTCCATAAATGTCAGAAACACTAATAAATGTAAAGTCTGAGAGTGGAGAACGTTTTTTAAAGCTTTCGCTGATATTTTTAAGGCCCCTAAAAATGTAAACCGTATAGATTTTGCACACAAGTTCATAATTAAAGTATGTCTGATACTTTTGTTTGAAAATGATTTCAACACCAAATGTCCCTTATTAGCATTTTCATACTTAGTCCAGGGAGGAAGATGAAGACATTAAAGTGTTAAGTTTTAGCCACTAAGGGCACCATCACAAAATTGATATCCCTGCGCTTTTTAGAACTGCCGTCAAAAAAGGCCACACCATTATGGTCTCTATATTTTAACTACCATTATATGCGGCATTTGCTTTAAATTCAATCAGGGGATTTCCCTGGCGGTCCAGTGGTTAAGACTCCGTGCTTCCAATGCAGGGGGCGTGAGTTCGGTCCCTGGTCGGAGAACTAAGATTCCACATGCTGTGCGGAGTGGCCAAAGGAAATAAATAAATAAAATAAAATAAAATCATGGGCTCTAAGGTAAAGGGCACTAAACTGCAAGTCAGAAGATCAGTGTTTTTTTAAAAAAATTCAATCAGACTTTGATCCAGCTAGTAACCTTCTTGAATACATAACACAATGCAGTCAAGGAAATGAGTGGCGAGCCTCTTCTAACATCACTACTAGCAAAACCTTCCCCAGCTGACCAGTGAATTTAAAAGCAATTGTTATGAACAGATATATAGTTTATTAACCTTTTATTTAAAAAAAAACACTTCCTAATGCCAGGTTTCATAAGAGCTTTGTAAAAATTACCTAATTAAGCATTTAAGATTCTCAGCCAGAACCTGAAATATTTTCTGAGCTACTTTCACTCAAATGAGTTGTTTATGTGATCATTCCCTCTGAAGAAACAATTTGTGAGATCTGTTTTTCCTGAGTATGCCTTCACAAATGTGCTATTAATGTTTCAGATAGTATAATGGAACAGACTGTCCAGGGCAGGCGATTGGAACTGCTCCAAAATTACAGATTGATTTTGACATGTTTCAGCTGGCTGGCATTTCAACTAGGGGTTCCAACCACTTGGGAGAAGGGAAAACTACTGAAATGACCCTTTTTCCAGGAAACTCAATCTAGCTGCAAGAATTATAGCCAATCCATCCAGTATGGCTATGCAGCTAGCCAGGATCGTTTTGGTGGGGAAAGGGATGAGGGTTTTGTTTTTCATCCTGTACGCAGAAACAACCATGAAGGTATTCGATATACCTAATAAAATGTACTGAGTGCTCTACACAGTGTACTACTTTCAAAGCATTGAGATATAGTGAAAATAATGCAAGACAAAGAGAGAAGACCAGTATTCTGGCGTAGGTTCTAGCATGGGCCAGCTGGGTGGCCATCGGTAAGTCACTTAAGTGTTCTCAGCCTCCATGAAGGCAACAGATCACGTGGCAATAGATCACATGAACTTTCAAATCCTGACCCACTTACAAGCTTAGGATTCTGTGATTCACTGTTCACTAAAGGGTCTTGAGACTTTTGCGAGACGGCAAGTAAATCACACCCACTACCCTCTATCTACCCAGTACTATAACTTTCATTCCCAAGACAGAACTTCCAACATCCCATACCTACTGGAAGCTCCAGAATGTAAATTCAGCCTTCACTCCGATGCTCTGTATGTACCATTTGACATCTTAACAAATGCATAAAAAATGCCAAAAAATAAATCAGCAAGGGCGCTGTCAGCCAGACATGAAGCAAAGAGGCTAATCCGTGCCCAGAAATGTCCTCCCACGTGTAGAGAAACTGGTAATTGGAAGTAAGAGGAATTCCCCACCTCCAAGAGCAGACTGTGCAGAGGCGGGGCGCCCCTGCCAATACCCAAACCTTTGCCCGAAGCAGAAGCAGCGTGGGGAGAGAAGAAAGCTCTTCCACCCCCGCTACTCTGAGTATTTACAGGGATGCATTCCAGCTCCTGGCAGGAACCTGCTGGCAGAAGGAAGTATCCCCTTCTGCAGGAACGGAAGGGAATTTCAGTGTGACAGTCGTGAAACAGCAAAATCAGATCAAGCCTTGATAAAAGGTCTTTCTTGCGCAGCAGTTCTGCATTTCCCTTGAAGCAGTCCCAGGCTTACAGATTCTCAGCTGGGTTTAGAGGAAGGGTGTTGGCATTTTCCACACAGAGCAGTCGAGACCCAAATCTGGGGTTGGTATAAGGTTTTTCAGAAATGTATGAAATTTGACGTCAAACTCTAACAGCTGACTCACAAATACAGTTTACTGAATCCCTTAAATAAAACCAGGGACGCAATTCACTGCTATTTCACCTCAGTGACAAAGCAATGTACAAATAACGGGCGTGGAAACTTTTTCATTACTCTAATTGAAGGGCAACATGTGCTGTTCGATATGTCAAATCAAAAAGAGGGAGAGAAATCCTTCCTGAGAAGATGAGATGACATTTCAAACGATAAAACATGACTAGAGAATTTTCAAATGTAATTTATAAAAGGCACATATTTGAACAACAAAGAAATGTGTTCCTTTGCCCAACCAGAAAACAACATGGTTCCTTCGATGGAATCATGGGTTAAAATAATTAGTGATGTCACTAAATGATATTTTGGTCACCTCCTTAATGTTGAGAAAGCTGTACACCACGTTTCCCCACTTTGTATGTCAGGCCTGAAAAATGGTCTTCCTGAAAAAGGACTCTTGAGACTACTGCTTTTAGCAGCGAACTAGTCTAAAAACGCTTAGGTAGAAAATGACACAACACTGGTACCTTTTGTGGCTCGGGCCACGTGATCCCAAGGCAGCGTGGCCCGCTGAACACCATCTTTGATCAGCTCTTTATACACAGCTGTTACTGGCACTGGAGGCTCGAAACTGCTGTATAACATCTGCCCACTGCGCATGTGCCTTTGATGGTTGAGCTGGTCATTTCTGGCCCCCAGGCAATGACTCCATTTGTTGCAAAAGTACTTCATCTCTGTTGCCATAACACTAGGTGTATACCTTTTTAAATAGCACTCTATTATAAGCATTGATTCACTTTTCCTTCTGGTGTGTTTCCCGCGTGCTCAGCGACAGTAAGAGAAGGCAGCATGCCTGAACACCCAGACCCTTTGGAATTCCTCCCTCTATTATCTATTACAGATGAGCTTTCTCTGTTAAGACTTCTAACCTGATCTCAGCTTTAAGCTTCTGTATCTACTGACCGCTGGATTCTATCCAATAGAGATACCTACATGGTTTCTTCATTCCTAATTTTGCTGGTTAATTCTGTCCATTTATTCTGATTCAGTTTTGTTCCTGCAGTTTTGTGAGTCTACACTGCCTGACTCAATCTTATGGAATCCTAGCTTTACTCAACTATAAATAGTTATTTACAGTCGTCACCTTATTTTGTGCCAAGAAATGAGCTACTCACTAGGGAAACCAAAATGAATGAGAAATCAAAATGAATGCAATGTCAAAAATTGACAATTTAGGGAATTCCCTGGCCGTCCAGTGGTTAGGACTCCGTGCTTTCACTGCTGAGGGCTCAGGTTCCATCCCTGGTCGGGGAAATAAGATCCCACAAGCTGTGTGACAAGGCCAAAAAAAAAAAAAAAAAAAAAAAAATTCACAATTTAGTGGGAAACACAATCAAGAAACATAAGTCATCATAGTAAGTGCCAGAAGATACCTATGCAGAGTGTTACTATGGTAAGAGCACAGGCACATAGTGGACAAATTATTTCAGCAAAGGGTGGTCAAGTACTGCTTCTAAGATAAAGAGACAGTGGAACTTTGACTTAAAGATGAATAGATGTTAGCTTCACAAAGAAAAGAGAAAAAACAAGGAGGAGGGAACAGTTAGCATAGGCATGGAAGCATCAGTGAACCTGGCATGTTAGGGTCTGATTGCTAAAGCACGTTGGGATATTACCCATGGTGAGCCTAAAAGGTAAGCAGGTCACCAAGGGCCATCCACGTCATGCTTGAGAGGCTGACCTTCATTATAAAGGCAATGGGAAACACTAAGGAGTATCCCCACCCAGGAAGCAAGACAACGAATAGATAGGCTGAAGGTGGAACTAGAGGCAGAAAGGCTGGTTTTAGGGACTGCTGTAACAATCTAAGCAAGAAAGGACCAAAGCCTTCACTGCAGCCATTGCACTTAAAATGGATAAGAATGGGCCTCACTGAACTGAAATGACAGGTGGGATTAACAAAAGGGATTTGTAGGGATTTGCTGGGTGGGACCAGGGAAATGGTGAGCGAAGGAGTAAGAGATGGTTCTCAGGTACCTGGTGAAGGCATGTTTTTGGACAATAACAACATCTACCATTTATTAAGCAGGCCAGGCAATATTTTCTAAGTGATTTACATGCATTACTTAATTTGATCTTCACAATAACCCTGGAAGATTGGTATCCGTTTGACAGAGGAGGACGATGAGGCAACAAGAGCAGAAATAATATGCCCAAGGTCACTGAGTTATCAAAGAACAAAGGAAGATTCTGACTCCAGAGCCCTGCACCAGTCCTTGGGATAAAGAATCCTGAAGGAAGTTGAAAAGGGGCAAGGAAGTAAGATCATGATTTCAACTGGATACACGCTGGGTTTTTGTTTCCAGAGTTTGTGAAATATATAAGACAAGATCTCTAGTAGGGCTAGGAAACATGATTCTGGAGTTAATAGGGAGGTTCTAAGCTAAAGATACATTTTTAGGAGTCTTCAGGGTACAGGTGGTATTTGAAGACTGGGTGCAGAAAGTGTTATAAAGTTTTAAAAAAAAAGGTGGAGAGAAAGAGGCACCTTTGATCTCTGCCTGGACCTTGAAGCCTAAAGTCTCAAGTATCCAATGCCACTTTGAGTGAACACACTGCATAATTCCGTCAACTATCAGGGCATGGGGGAAAGGAAGATTGAGAAGGTGGTAGCACTAATGGTTTCAGAAAAGAGACTTGAGATTATGGCGGGTCCTTGCCCTTTTGGTCCAGAAGAAAACAAAAAATTCATATGATGAACCAACACAGTTACTATAATTGATTAGTTCTTTAAGTGTCTTTTCCTTTGCTTTCCATATTCAATGCACCTCTGCCCTGTGTGGGAGCTGAGGCTCAGAGAAAGACACAGTGCAGCCTCCTAGGGGCTGGCAGTCCGGTTGGGAGGAGATACAGGCAAGCTGATTATTACATACAAATCCAGGGATGCTGGATATACAGTGATTCTCAATTGCTGGCAACTTTGTCCCCAGAGGCCAAGAGGCAATGTCAGGAGATATTTTTTACGGTTCAACTTGGTCTGCTCTTAACGCTGAAGTTACTGGCAGATGAGACTAAACATCCGAAAATGCACAGGACGACCTTCCACAACAAAGGATTATCCGGTCCAAACAATCAATAGTGGGAAGGTTGAGAAATCCTGCTCTAATGAAGGAGAGCAAAGTCCAGGGCAGAGGGACCGAACACTCAAGGGGCTGCCTTGGAGGATCAGAGCAACCTCAGCATTGGAGTGGATTCCAGCCAAAGGAATCTGCCAGGAAATGAGTGGATATCTGATCTTAGTGGACCCGTGTTCCTTGCCGAGCCGTATTTTTTTTCACAGTCCCAATCCATTATCAGCATTTATTAAGCACCTAGTATATGCAATGCAATCCCCCCATGATATGGAGCAGAAATATTCATAAGAAAGGCAGGGTTCACACTCTTAAGGGTATAAAGAAAGCTAACTTAGCAAGCTTTTTCACATACTTTATCATTTGAACCTCAGAGTAATCCAGTGAAGCAGGTAGTACTAACCTCACTTTGTCAATTCATTAATGGCTCACTGAGATTAAATGACATACTTCAGACCACACAGAACGTGGTGGTGTTGCTCCAAACGCTGATGTCACCCTCTGCTTCTCCTGCCCTCTGCATGATAGCACCCTGCAGAACGCAGCTCACACTCACCCGACATGACACAAGGCACCCGGCATTTCACCAAAACGGGACTCAGTCAAGTTTGCTATTCAGCTACAGTGAAGAACTTCAGAATGCTTCCTGGTTAAAACTAGATGACTGGGGGGTTGGGGATAGGGATAGATTAGGAGTTCAGGATTAGCAGAGACACACTACGACCTATAAAATAGATAAACAACAAGGACCTACTGTATAGCGCAGGGAACCATACTCAATATCTCATAACAACCTATAATGGAAAAGAATCTGAAAAAGAATAAATATATATATGTATAACTGAAACACTTTGCTGTATACACCTGAAACTATCACAGCATTATAAATTACCTATACTTCAATGAAAATAAAGTAAAAGAAAAAAAAAGAAAGAACAAAAATAACTAGATCTTGTTTCTCCAGAATCCAAATAACTGAGATAAAATAAGTAAAATTGTATGATTTAACAATTATGTCTGTCAGGGCTGAAATTTTATAATCAAAGAAAAATTAAATTATGTAGTCAAAAATAGTTTGAAGGCTGTTGGGCATTTAATTTTTCCTACAGTTTTTTGGAAACTGATAAAGCATTCAGAGTAATTTTTAGTTAAGCAGAACACCCAAGAAATCAAATAACTTCTGGCCATTCTGGAGGTGTGCGTAATGTACTTGTAAGCAGAATAACTTTTATTAGTAACTCAATTGTCAATACGAGCAATTTTTACCTGGTTAAACCTTCCTAAGGAAGCATATTCACAAGGAACTGGGTGGAGAATTTATAGCTTTATTGTGACAAAGTGGGCCCATGTAATGAGCCCACAGAAGTTTGAACATATGTCCTTTACTTAGCACAACTCACCTGGAAATTTTACTGAGAAAGTTTGAAATTTCTGGGAAAATCGGAAATTCAGTGAATCATCAGAATCTATTGATGGTGTTAAAATCTGGCTGTGATCTCCTATATCTAAAAGTAATGGTTTCTCAAAATTCTGGAGCTGTGTCACTGCTTTCCTCCTACCATACTCAAAAATTTTGGTAGAGGGCCCTGGGATCCACATTAACCTTCTATATTACTCTCAAGTATATAACGTTTACTTTCAATTTTTTATAAGATGATGATACAGTTGTGCGTTGAGGGAGGCAACATAATGTCAAAGGAGCAAGAGCTCCAGTGACAGACCCCTTACTCGATGAGCAACCAAGGACAAGTTCCTTCACTTTTCTAGAATATTCTTAGATGCACAATTGTCACCTCACATGGTGCAGTGAGAATCAAGTGAGAAGGCATGGACAAAGTACCTAGCAAGGTACACAGAGTACATACTAACAAATGTTAGGCATTTTCCTTCACAGAAAGATGAAATTCAAGTTCTAAAGTAATATTTACCTTTCCATTTGGAAAGGCCACCTTTCACAGGGGTCATGTACAGTGGAGCTGGCTTGGTGAATCAAAGTTCCTGCTGCAAGCTTTCCTTAATCCTTTTCTGCAGGCTCACACCTCCCTCTTCCCCTAATGGTACAAGCACGGATATATCTACTCTGCGCATCACTACTCCCAGCATGTGCCTTCACTGCCCTTTTCAAAGTCTACACCTGGCATTCTGGACCATGCACTACAGTAGAACATGCCCTGGGCTGAGAATCAGGAGACCCCTCAGGCCCTTCCCAATCTGCTTCCTGCTTCCACTAATGTTCCACTAATATCTTGCAGTATGACTGGATCCCAATTCTAACTCTTTGTTCTCTCATATGTAAAATCAGAGGACTACATTAGAAGGCCTTCTATAGTCTACCCAAATCTAACAATCTATAGTTATAACCTAAAATTATATCCTAAGGTTCTAATTTGTTGAGAGGCCATGAAGATATCATTGGCTTATCTAATTACCTAAACATAATGAAGCTAGAATATAGTAGTATTTTCAAATTATGTTTATTTTATATTTATATTCAATTTACCTTTATTAGATTAATGATGAGCAGTTGCTTTTTTAATAAGTTTTCTTGTCTTCTCCTTTAACGTAGTGATCAGTGTTAAAATTACCACCATTCAGTGAGTGCCATGAGTTATATGATTTTGTAAGCACACATACCTGCAGAGGTTGATGTAATTCACATAAACTGCAATAAATATGCTTTCTGGAAGGATACTGAAATGCTTCTTTTTTTCAGTCTTAGTGATTTTAGTGTTTAGAATTGATTGATGCACATATGTTTTAAGTACTGGAATTATTTTAAAAAATCAAATATGTACTTAATGTACATAAAAATTAATAGTCATTGTTTCTAGTGACAAGATTGAGAAAGCATGGTTATCTAATTATGCCACTCACTAAATCAATCACCTTATCAGAAGTAGAAAAAATAGGGCTATATGAGTTTAGATTAGGGAGTGAAAACACACATAATCAAGAATGCACATGTAACATCAACAGACACTGAACTTATCTAAGCAATGAATTGTCATACTCTGAAAATAGGTCCCATTTTCCCTAAGGACAGGTATAATACCTCTCTTGATTATTCATTCTGTAGGTTATCAACTTAGGAAGTGTCTATATAGCTAATTTCCTAATGTTGTAATTTAAGCACATATCCTTTCGAATTGTTTTTTCCCTAAAGAGGGAGGTATCTGATTCTTACATTTGAAAGCTCTTAATATACTTTCTCTTTTCCAGAATAATCCTAGTTCCTTTCACATTTTGCAACATCTTAAGCAGGCCTTATTGCTCACCTGAACATCAACTCCCTCACGGCCCCTTCATTTGGAGATTACTGAAGTGGACATGATGATCTCCACTAGTGTACAGTATAAGGATGTTACTGACATTTAAAATTTCACTCTCCTCTTTCCTGGGTGGAACTTGCCTTTCTCCCTTCCACTCCCATATACTCATTATGAAAATGTCCACCTGTGAAGGGAAAATTATCCTGAGAAGTGGAAACTAACTGTAAATTTTCAATTCTCTGAGACACTGGAATACCTACCCTTCACATCTTTGCATTCTTTCTTATTTTCACAAAGGGAAACAGAATTTTTGAAACTTCCAAAGAGAAAACAATTGGACAGCACTCTGAGTCACTCTAATCAAAAAATTTAAACCTAATAAATATACAAAACAATGAATATATCAGAAAATCTCTAAAACAAAAAAGTTTAAACCTAAATACTCCCAAATCCAGTAGCCAAAGAGCCTCACCTATGACTGTTCCAGGGAAACACAGTTAAGGGTATGGAAACTGTACCATGATTTTGGTCTAGAGTTCCCTCTACAGATTTGAGTTCCCTTGGCTCAACCATTTGTAAACAAACTTGAAAAGTCATGTGGTTGAGTCCACATGACCACACTCAAAAGACCACACCCAATGACCTATCCTTCTAAAACACTACCCAGACAAAAACAGCCTTTCTGCTACAAAGGAATTATGGGAATTTTCCCAAAGGCCTTTAATGTTGTTATATGATTGATATTTTTATGATAAACACAATAGGGCTGGGGGACACTTACCGACAGGTAACCCCTCCTTCTTTCTTTTCATGCATTTCAGAGTCTTGCACCACCAACTTCACATAAGGAAGACATACTATCACAAGATGATAGAGCTAGAATGGATCATAAAGGTCAGATACTCTTAGAATTGATAATTAAAGGGCCTTCTCCTACCCACTCACTTAGCATCAGAGGATTATTGATGAATGAGCCATGTTGTGAGACTGCCTTCAACACAGCTGAAAGGTTTCCGATTTAGAAATAGGTTCTCAGTGAGGGAGTGCCTGGGAGTCCTGCAGGGAAATCTATTAAAGGATCTGGCTTTCAACTGCTGCTGCTGAAGAAAAAGGAATACTGACTTTTGAGCCCAAGTTTTAAAATAACAAAGCAAAATTTGCAAAGCAAATTTACTATAAAATGTTCCAAGGTCATACCTGCTGAGATTACATTTTTACTAGTTTCTTTTTTCTTTCTTTCTTCTTCTTTTTGGTTTTTTTTTTTTTGGCTGTGGGGAGGTGGGAGAAAAAGTGTTTCAATGCTAATGGCCTCGAGTAGCTTTTAAAGACCTACGGTTTCTTTCTAGATTTTTTGATGATGGCCATTCTGACTGGTGTGAGATGATAGCTCATTGTAGTTTTGATTTGCATTTCTCTAATGATTAATGATGTTGAGCATTCTTTCATGTGTTTGTTGGCAGTCTGTATACAGACCTACTAGAGAACGGACTTGAGGATATGGGGAGGGGGAAGGGTGAGCTGTGACAAAGCGAGAGAGAGGCATGGACATATATACACTACCAAACATAAGGTAGATAGCTAGTGGGAAGCAGCCGCATAGCACAGGGAGATCAGCTCAGTGCTTTGTGACCGCCTGGAGGGGTGGGATAGGGAGGGTGGGAGGGAGGGAGATGCAAGTGGGAAGAGATATGGGAACATATGTATATGTATAACTGATTCACTTTGTTATAAAGCAGAAACTAACACACCATTGTAAAGCAATTATACCCCAATAAAGATGTTAAAAAAAAAAAAAAGACCTACAGTTTCTTTTCTGCCCTAAAAGGGTGAAATACTTTTCCATACTTTATATTTTTCCCAACGACTATACAGTTGCTGTATAAACCCTGATACATACACAGGAGTGAAATACAGGAAAAAAGAATACAGGAAAATTCTAGATAATGTAAATGTAAGAGCCCTTTTCTCGCAAATATATTAACAATTTTCCTTAGAATATCAATATGATTTCAGAAGAACAGGAGTTTCTTTCTCAACTGAAGGATAATATTCTCAGCTGTTCATTTTGCATTTCAAAGCATGACCAAAGGGCAAAAGTTCGCCCTGAAAAACTCATCTGAAAATTCTTCTTATGGTTTATTTATAATAATGTGAGATTACGTAGCGTTATGAGTTAGTTGAGGCTCAGACTCTTAGAAAAGGTTTTCAAAAAGGAAAATGACAGGCAAGATCAGTGGTTGCAAGGTTATAGACCTCCTTTCATTCCAAGCAGAACATAATGTAGTTTTACAATTACAGAAGTGCAGAGAAATTAATTTTTCTTTTCGACAATGAGCTTCTAACTAAGGGCATTTCCTTTTGGGGATTTGGGTGGAGAGCAAAGACCTGGAGGAATGAGAGGCAATCCTGCTAAAGAGCCTCCTCAACAAAGTGATCTGCAAACTTTTTTACAGTGAGTGTTTCACCAGAGTAGCAGCCTATCTTTACTGTGCATTAAAAGTATTTACTGGAGAAGCTTTGGCAAAATAAGACAACTGCTTTATATAATCAGGTTAACAAAAGCAATGGCCTGCCAAATCCCTGACAATAAACTGTTAGGAATTTAAAGGAACTTCGTTAGATCCCTGAAAGAATAAACAGATAATAAAAATAATCATAGAAAGCCACCTTCCAGGTGACCATGTCCTCCAGGGCCCTGATGTCATCCCACACTGTCGCTCACTCACCTCCGGGCACAGAGTCCCAGTAAGGAGCCCTGGTCCCCATCAGACCTTGCACTAGCTTCAGGCTATAAGAAATTAAAAGTTTTATCATGTGGTCTCCATAACTGATAATTCCTCCAAAATGCATGCATGGAGCAAAATGTTAACAAAGAAAATCCCCTTTCTAGATAAAGACTTTTTTCTGACTACTTTCTTCCATATTTATATCCAAAAGATTGTATTAAACCTGACAGTCTTCCTGTGTTTCTCTCTACCACTGGATGAGATGCTAATAAAGATAAATCCTTTTACGAAAAGATAATAAATGTACTCCAGATGTTAACTGTTGTAACATTAGAAGAAAAGCAAAAATAATCCCCAAGTGTCTGACACCGTGAAGCTTCTAAGAGAAAAAAAATTCCTTCAGAAAACTTTCGGGGATGGTTATCTGCCCCTTGACAAGTTAACAAGTGTGACCCGATCTTCACTTTAAATGTTAAGCTTCATTAAAATAATTCCAAAATATCCAGTGATACATCTGAAAAACATGCTTTTCTTTCCCAAGATTGCAAAGAAATTGCAAAGGAAAGTTTTAAATATCACAAGAATCAATATTTCCTTTTTAATTAATTAAAAACTATAATTTGAAAACGGTAGCAGACCACATTGCAGCCTTTAGAAAGGTATGTTTATCAAAACTTCAGTACCATGACAAATGTTTATAATAAACTAAAAAAAATTCATAAAGAATAAATTTACTTTTTATAAAGTACCAATAAAGACAACTTACAATGTTGAGAAAGTACTTAAGAAATGATTTCTTCTTTTTTCATATTATTTGAATATATTATTCCTGTAAAATTCTTTGGGTCCATTGGCCCTCAAAGTTTTAATATTTGTCAGAATTATTCAGAAAATTTTTAAAAGAGAATGGTAATCCTCTGTACTCATAATGAAGACAGTATTCACCACTTTCTGATATTCATTTTTATCTCTATGCCAACCAAATGTGATTTGCTAAAACATTAAAAATTGAAACTGAAGACACTTATTGGGTTTTGAGCCTGACAGCTCATACTTTATTGATCAGTATTTTCAGAGAGACCGGGGAGTAATATCTAGATACACAGCTGAGTTATGAACTATGTTTGGGAAGCCGATTATTTGTCACTGCCAGGCATTCAAGTGTTCAACTTTCAGTTTTATTAAGATACCTTCATGGATGTTTCAAAACATCAAAATGAAAAAGGCCAAGAAAAGGACTGGATTATCTACTGTCATTGAACACTCCCCATCTGGCTATGTTTTGGAATGCCAGGATGCCCAGACTTGCTGTCTCATACTGTTTCCACTTCGTGCCTCACACTGTGCCAGACCCTTTACTTACATGACCTTTTATAACCCAACCATGCTTCCAAGGAAGTCATGCTGTCCCACGCTAGGGAGAGTGAACTAAGGCTCAGAGAGGTTAAGTAACTTCACCAAGATCACATAGCTTTTAGGGTGTAAAGCTCGAATTCTCCAGTGATTTTCAAATGATCCCTGGCAATGGGACTCTTTTTTACAAAAAAGAGAAGAAAGCTACTAAGTCTAGGGTAGCTCTTCCTCTGAACTAGATAATACCTTTGGCTTGATAAGACCTGCGCGTCAACCAAGGTGACACTATCCCACCTGATGCTACTACAGGGGTTCATAAACCCCTCAGAGCTGCTGTTTTAATTCAACTGAATTTGACAATTCAAAAATTAGAGAGGAGTCTTAAACATAATAGAACACCACAACTGGCCATAAGGAGCTCACACCATTCATCAGGTAAGAGGGCTTGCTTCCGGTATGGAGTCCCTAGGGGGCCAGAGCAGGTGTCTAGAGGAGCCTGGTCACAGAAGAAACTTAATAGCAGGATCTTAGCAGACTTGGGAGCAGAAACTTGGCTGCTTGGTGCGTCTACCTTGCCCCTGCCCCGAGAAGACAGAGAAAGAACCTTTCTGGGCGTGGGGAGGCAGTACTTCTTTTGTTTTTTTATAGAAGTATAGCTGATTTACAATATTATATTAGTTTCAGAATTAGTTTCATTACAAGATAATGGCTATAACTCCCCATGCTATACAGGATATCCTGGTTGCTTATCTATGTTATGCGTAGTAGTTAGTTTGTATCTCTTCATCCTATACCCCTACTGCTTGTGGGGCTGCTGCCTTTCTTGAGACCCCTGTCCACTGGTCTCCAAAAAGCTGAAGTGGTTCTATTTTTTGGTAACATTCCTGGTGGTACCACCACCAATAGAAAAAAATAATTCCCCTTCCACTCTCCATTCAACTCTTTTTGTTGTCCTGGGGGAGGCATTAGGTCCACTTTCACTACTTATACACTTCAGTCTAGAACAGAGACAGAAGGTAGAAAAGTCACTCTTTGTGGGTCAGGCTTAACTGCTGGCATAAGCAAAGCATCTCGAAGGTGCAGGAAAGTGCAACCAACTCTCCCAGGAGAGGCAGGGGAAGACGCCACAGAAGAGGTGTAATCAAGGTGGGTCCAGAACGAAAAGTGCTTCCACCCTCCCCCCGACACCCCAAGAAAGGATTTCATCTTAGGTAACAGGCAGAGATAACAGTTGTATCCCACAGACTGCGTGTGCAAAACAAAGGCATGGTGGTTGGAGCCAGTGGAGAAAAAGGCCAAGAAAAGGACTGGATTATCTACTGTCATTGAACACTCCCCCTCTGGCTATGTTCTGGAATGACAGGACGCCCAGACTTGCTGTCTCATACTGTTTCCACTTCGTGCCTCACACTGTGCCAGACCCTTTACTTACATGACCTTTTATAACCCAACCATGCTTCCAAGGAAGTCATGCTGTCCCACGCTAGGGAGAGTGAACTAAGGCTCAGAGAGGTTAAGTAACTTGACCAAGATCACATAGCTTTTAGGGTGTAAAGCTCAAATTCTCCAGTGATTTTCAAATTATCCCTGGCAATGGGACTCTTTTTTTCAAACAAAATCTCACTTAAATCATAAATAGCCCAGATAATCAAAAGTTGACTCTATATTTAAAAAATATCTTTGAAGGGGAGCCACTTCAGCCAGGTGATAGGGATTCTGGAATGAACGGAAGAGAAAATGCAGGTAAGAGATGGGATCCCACTCAGAGATGGTCCAGCAGGTCCGGGAGCCAGCCTTTCAAAAGTTAACCTTTAATTAGCAATTCCTCAAATCGCATCGGCTAAACTATAGAACTAAAGGATAAGGACCATATAAACCTTTCTGGTGCCTACACTTAAATTTAAAAATGGCACTCTGCCTCTTTCCACAGACTGCTTTTTATATGTGCACCTCGACAGAAAAAAAAAAAAAAAAGGTTTCTCCCACTCTGCAGGAATAATATCATGCTATAATGTGTGTCTGACATAGCACAAGGCAGCTTAGGGACTGTCACTCAATGTACTGCAGTTGTACAGAAAGATGGCTGACATTCTAAAAGAACTGCACTTGCAGAAAAGTTACTGGAGTCCCCAGCACAGTAATCCAGGGCTGACAGTTATTTCTCATTCATCTTCTGCACCAGACATAGTTATCCACAGGGAAGTCAACTTCCATGACTAGTTTATAAAAAGTTCTCTCTGAACCAGAAAACGGCCCCACTTCTCTCCTCAAAGGTTATCTTCAGAAATGGTTCACGCAGAGGCACAGATGTGGGAAAAAAAATTGTTTTTTGGTTGGGAGCGAGCAAGAAGACATATCATCAAATATAGCCAGCAGTATCTGGCACTACTTCTTAGGACACATTGCTGTGAAGGTCTTATGTAACTGATGGACACTTATGCCAGGACGGATAAAACCAGTGGTAAGTTCACCTTCTAAGCATTCAAATAACAAAAGAAAGGTGCCGAAGGAGGTCTGGAGGATTCTCATTGACACAGAGGACCCTGGGTAGCAAGGTACAAACTCCCAAAGGACTCAAAGTCCAGGAGAGTTTTTTATTATATACTTTTCAATCATAACTTAAGAAAGTACTATGGACATAATAGCATTATTAAGTGTTTTGATAACTTCATACTATAAATAAGGTCATTCCTGAATCTTAAATAATCTTTTAATATGAAGAAAAATGTTAAAAAATGAAAAGACTACATTAGAAGATTAGAGAAAGTATAAATGTAGTTAATCCCCTCTAATTTGACAATGCGCACACAAGGGTGATTTTAATTTTGCACATTAGTTTCATGTACTACTGGTGAATTTCCACTGTGTCTTTTCCTGTAGGAAAATACAAAAACAAGGATGTGATGCTCCCTCAGGGTCCACTGTCACACACAGAATGGGCTAAGCTGAGCTCCCAAGTGGGGAGGCTAAAGGCAACCTCAAATAACAGGTGTCTTTTCTCTTCAATTTTAACGAGCTAAAATGCAATTGTAATAAGAGCCAGGGTAATCCTCTGAGTCTTCTGCTAGCTATCCAAGCAACTCTCTTTTAAATTATATACTTTCCTTATAGTGTCCTGGAAAAGAAAATAGCTTTAAAATGCCTGTCACATAGATAACATATGACCTAGTAATGCTTTAAAATAAAGTTATAAAATAAATAAGTCCTGGGGAATGTAATGTACAACATGGTGACTATAGTTAATAATACTGTATTGTATATTTGAAAGTAACTGAGAGTAGATCTCAAAAATTCTCATCACAAGAAAAAAAATTTGTAACTATGCGTTAATTTGATGGATGTTAATTTAAGTAGACTTATTGTGGTAAGCATTTCACAACACATACATATATTAAATCATTATGTTGTATACCTAACTCATACATTATACATCAATTATGTCTCAATTTTTAAAAAGTATATATGGGGACTTCCCTGGTAGTCCAGTGGTAAAGAATCCACCTTACAACGCAGGGAATGTGGATTTGATCCCTGGTCAGGGAACTAAGATCCCACATGCTGTGGGGCAACTAAGCCTGTGTGCCACAACTACTGAGATCACGCACCTCAACTAGAGAGCCTGCCTGCTGCAAACTACAGAGCCCACGCGCTCTGGAACCCGCACGCCACAACTACAAAGCCCACGCGCCCTGGAGCCTGCGTGCCACAACTAGAGAAGAGAAAAACCCGTGCACCACAACTAGAGAGAAGCCTGCACGCCGCAACTAGAGAGAAACCTGCGTGCCGTGGCGAAAGATCCTGCACGCCACAATGAAGATCCCGCATGCTGCAGCTAAGACCCGATGCAGCCAAAAATAAATAAATCTTTAAAAAATAAATAAAATTTTAAAAATAAATAAAAATTTTTTAAAAATTTAAATAAAAAATGTATAGGCAAATGCTTTTAAAAGTTCAAAGACCTTCCAAATTGGAAGGCAGCAGTGGAATTGATAGTAGGAATAGAGGAGTAACCAGCATGATAATGAACATGACCTTCAGATATGCTATTCTATCATGATTTTTTTGTGAAGGTATGATTCGTGCATTTATTCTGTTCTAATTTAGCATCAACAACTATGACATGGAATTCAAAAAAAGATTTTCAGCAATTTCTAATCCCATTTCACCCAAAAGTTTATAGGTTAAACTACATCACGGTTGCACTTGTAAGTTTAATTGGAGAAAGAAATTGAACCTAAATCTTCAGAAAGGGCTCAGCAAGGAGCAGGCAAACAAAGCTTTCTTGCTAATACCATGTACCTTTCATGAATGACATCACACCGTTGGCTTTTCTCCTACCTCCAGGGCTGCTACTTCTCCGTATGTTTCTCTAACCACCCTTAAATGTGGAAATCTCCAAAGCATGCTCCTAAGTCACCTTCTTTGTTTGGTCTCTATCCTCTCCAGGACTTTATTACCAACTACAAGCTAAGGACTCTCAAATTTACGTCTCCATTCTAAATTTATCATCTGAGCTCCACACTCATCTGTCCAAAAGCCTACCTGCCCTTTCCCTGGGATATCTCACCTGCAACTCAAATGTAACATGTCCAAAACTGAACTCATGAACGGAACTTAGGAAAAGTCTTCCTTACCTATATGAATACTAGCACCATCCATGCTAAAATCTTGGAGGATCTTGGACCACATTTTCCCACACGCTCTCAGTTACCAACGTCTGCTGGTTCTGCCCTCAAAACCTGTCTTTACTCTGTCCACTTCTCTTGAACATCACTGCCACCACCCGATCGAAGGCCCTGTTATCTCTTCCTTATGCATTCTTGCTTCTTCCAACTCCTTCACCAGGAAACTCCTAGAATGATACCTAAGTGCAAATCAGTTCATGTCATTCCTCTTTTTTGCAAAGCCTGCTCTTTGAATCAAGTATCAAACCCTTACCACTTCCCTCAGGGCACAGCATAATTGCTGGCCCAGCTTACAGCTTTTCCTTCCACCGTCTCTCCCCTGCTCACTTTGACCAATAACAGGGCTTGCTTTCTGTCCTTCAAAAACAACCCAACTCCTTCTTTCCTCAACCTCCCTGCTTGGGTTTTCCTTTCTGGCAAGCATCTTCTCCAGACAAGTTCCTCTCGTCTCTGGTCCCATCTTACAAGACATTTCTCAGGGGAGCCTTCACTGACCCTCTGACTCACGAACCTCTCTCCTAGCAACCTGTGTGTCTTCATGCCACGAATCACACTTATTTTTTTTTATATAAATTTTATGTATTTATTTATTTATGGCTGTGTTGGGTCTTCGTTGCTGCTTGCGGGCTTTCTCTAGTTGAGGCGAGCGGGGGCTACTCTTCGCTGCGGTGCGCGGGCTTCTCATTGTGGTGGCTTCTCTTGTTGTGGAGCACGGGCTCAAGGCACACAGGCTTCAGTAGTTGTGGCACGCGGGCTCAGTAGTTGTGGCTCGCGGGCTCTAGAGCACAGGCTCAGTAGTTGTGGCGCACGTGCTTAGTTGCTCCGCGGCACGTGGGATCTTCCCAGACCAGGGCTCGAACCCATGTCCCCTGCATTGGCAGGTGGATTCTTAACCACTGCGCCACCAGGGCAGTCCCACACTTATTATTTATGATGTAATTTTTTGCCCCCATTACTAGAGCATAAGCTCCCTGTCCACCCTGTGAACACAGCTCGCTGTTCCCCCTGCACCACACGCAGTCAGTAACCAGAACACAGGAGTTGCTCCATGAGCATCTCTTGACCAAATGAATGCTGATATTTAAGGAGGTTTTCTGGGCATGCTCCAAGTCACTAACCCTGACAGTCCTGGTTCTTATTAGGTAGCTAATCTCAGGCCAAATATCACAGTGTTTCTCCTCCTTAACCCATGTATGTCACCCCATTCTTCAAGAGCCAAGATCAGGAGGAGGAAGGCCTGGATTTTTTTTTTTTTTTTTCTTTTAAGCGGGGGCCACTCTTCATCGCGGTGCGCGGGCCTGTCACTATCGCGGCCTCTCTTGTTGCGGAGCACAGGCTCCAGACACGCAGGCTCAGTAGTTGTGGCTCACAGGCCTAGTCGCTCTGCAGCATGTGGGATCTTCCCAGACCAGGGCTCGAACCCGTGTCCCCTGCATTGGCAGGCGGACTCTCAACCACTGCGCCACCAGGGAAGCCCCGGAAGGCCTGGATTTTAATCCTGTATCTGCACCTAATACTTAGTACGTGAACTTGAGCAAAAGCGGACTCTGCCTTCCCAGACTTCAGATTTCTTACTGTTGTATGGAAAAGTCTCCTCATGGCTCTCACACTCTGGATCGGTGAATGCAGTTTCCAATCTACAGCAAAATTCGGCTCACACCCAAAGTAAAACGTCTCCTTTGGAATTCTCTGGGTTATTCTTGCTTCAAAGTCCTTATCCGTGTCACTTTCATTTGATCACATCACTGCTGAGAATCCTGAACTGGAGTTCAGGCCCATCAAGTCAGGCCTACAGCTGATGGGGCAGAACACCTAGGCCTCCACTCGCTGCACATTCCCTTCTGAGACTAGTCAAGGACCATTGGGACTGAGCCCAGCAAAGCCCCCACTGTAGGTCAGGACCCTGGCAGATGCCTCTTATGCTACTCAGAGGAAAGCCCAAAGTTCCCTCGTGGCCCCAAGGCCCTCTATAAGCCCCTGCTCTGTTTTTTTTTTACATCTTTATTGGGGTATACTTGCTTTACAATGGTTAGTTTCTGCTTTATAACAAAGTGCATCAGTTATACATATACATATACATGTTCCCATATGGCATCTTTGCTATTCAAACATTCCAAGCCAACTCCCACCTCTCCTGCGGCCTCCTCTGGCCTTTGCACCCTCTGCTCTCTGCCTGGCACTCTCCTCTCCCCCAGACGTTCTAATGAGTCCTTCCCTCCCTTTCATTCAGGTCTCTGCTCAAACATCAGGCCTGATCACAGGGGTTTTCCGTGACCAGGCTACACTACCCCCATCCCAGCGTTCTCTGTCCCTGAGCTGTGCTTCATTCTTCACATTACTTGTCACAAGAAAGTATACGTGTATTGTCTCTCTCCCGAGGGACTTCATTTTGTTTCCTGTTGTATATCCAGTGCCTAAATTAGTAGGTATTCAGAAAATATTTATTGAATGAGTGAATGGATAAAGCAATGAATAAGTGATGCTCTATTAGCAACCGAGAAGACAGCAGATCTAAAGCTGCAGGAGTATGTGAAGGTCTGGAGGAGTGGTGCCCACGAGGACATGCAGGGCAAGCTTGGGTCCCTAGACCCCAAGGCTGGTGAGCCAAGGGGGCAGGGTTCATGGGGTTGTGTGTGGGAGGAGGCAGGGGGATGTTGCCAGTCCCTGGGTCTCCTGCCAAGTGAACACTGAGTCACTGGCAGCTGGGGAACCCCCAGGGTAATATCAGTAGAAATGAGAATCGGGACGTAGATGGCCTTGTTGCCAGAAGATGGATGGCACGTGCTGCCTTTTTTTTTCTTTGTCTCCTTTTTGTAATCTGTCTTTAAAAAAAAAACCTAACCAAATTCCACATTGAAGGCTTCTGTGAAATAATGCCCAGTTTCACTCATTACCATCTCCTTTCCCCAAGCTTAGACTCAGGGAGACCCAAAGATCATCTTTCAAAACTCTCACCCTTGCTCTAAGTATGTACCAGATTGCTCTCTGGACTGTGAGTTCCTCGCGAGAAGCCTGTTAACTTCCAGAACCGACCACAGTGGATGGCACTTGGTCCACTCTCCATAAATGTCTGATGACTCAATAAGTATATTTTGAACTCGGTCTCCCGTAAGACAATGAGCTTAACAAACATCACTAATTATATGCTATTATCATCTACGTTCCACTACGCCAGTGTTGGTAGAAGAGTTCTGAATAGAGGTTGGTTCAACGATTGGGAGACTCATAAAATAAAGAAGGAATTTCCACATGTGTTAAATAGAGTGTGATAAAACCAACTGTTGCTAATGAAACCCTTATCTAACATGTGGACTTTCCAGAGACTTCCACCTATACTGCATATAAAGAAGATAATTATAGCTGTGAATTAGATTTTTATTTTCAATATTTCAATTTTTAATTTTGACTATAATTGAAAATTAATATGCAGAGTACAGTTAACATTTTATCTAAATTTTTTTCTAAGAAATAATTTGGTCTTTTCATAAAAACACTCTGTCTTAAATGTGATTTTATATCGTAGGGTGATATTTTACTGACAGTATAGAAGATTCAATATAATTAATTCAGCAAACATTAACTGAATGCGTACAATACACAAGTCACTATGCTAGGCACAGTTAAAAATATATAAGCTTTACATAAAAACTTCACAGTGGACTGATTAAGCTGTTTATATTTTATGGACAGAACTATACTTATATTAATATAGAATATCTGTAGTCACATTAAAAACCCTTTGAAGGTGGATATACTATTTACGGGATGCCTTCAGCCACATAATGATGCAGGGCACATCTTGAGCGGAACTACACAGGGAGTTTCTAACGTGAACGTTGCTTTCATTCCCGGCTCCAACACCATCATCACAATATTGCTTAGCATTCTAAACCTCAACCACTATTTTTAATAAATGACCTCAAACATCATGCTCCAGAAGAAAAACCTTCTAACGGCTTCCCAGTTCCCTGAAAATAAAGCCTACCTCCCCTCCCCAATATGCAAGGCTGGCCTTAGTTCAAATGACAAACCCAGAGAGGTCTTTCCTGACCTTCTGATCTACAGAACCCCAGGCACTCTGTTACATCAGGTTCCTTCCCTTTCTCATAGGACTTTCTACTTCCTGAAACTGACTTGTCTTCCTCATTTAGGATGTACACTCCACCACAACCTTTCTTTTGATCTTTACCCTATCCCCAGATCCTGGCACATAACATTTATTTTTTTAAATTTATTTATTATTTTTGGCTGTGTTGGGTCTTTGTTGCTGTGCATGGGCTTTCTCTAGTTGCAGCGAGCAGGGGGCTACTCTTTGTTGCAGTGTGCGGGCTTCTCACTGCGGTGGCTTCTCTTGTTGTGGAGCACGGGCTATAGAGCACACGGGCTTCAGTAGATGCGGCACGTGGGCTCAGTAGTTGCGGCTCACGGGCTTAGCAGCATGTGGGATCTTCCCGGACCAGGGCTTGAACCCTGTCCCCCGCATTGGCAGGTGGATTCCCAATCACTGTGCCACCAGGGAAGCCCCTGGCACATAACATTTATTGAATCAATTATTAATGAATGAACTTCCTACAGAGCTTGCATTTACTACGTTATGCATGATGATTTGAGAACTTTTGTATGTTTCATCAGAGAGCAAATAATAAATGTATAGGTCATACTTTCCTACCTGGTTTTCTACACTATCATGGTGTAAGGCACACCTCACATTTGACAAAATGGGTCATAAATATAATTCAACAGCAACTACTGAATGAATCTCAGTAAATAATGATTTGGTGAACAAATGAATGAAAATAATTTTGCTCAAAATTATTGACTGAGATCCACAGAAGAAAATGGAGTCGTAACACTATAATGATATTCTCCAACTTTTAGAAGAAAACCAGAAGTATTTTTATTGTAGTTGTGAATTATTTCTGCAGCAAAAGAGCAGTTGTGGAAAAACTGAGACAGGCACTGAGAAACCACCTCGAATTGACTGCTGTGGTAAAGTTCAATAGTTCCTTTGCAGTAAACACCCCACAGAGGTCTGAATAAACACCAAGTTCCTCCTTCTTGTGCAATAAGGCAAGGTTTATCACTCTGAAAACTAGACACTTCGGGCTTCCCTGGTGGCGCAGTGGTTGAGAGTCTGCCTGCCGATGCAGGGGACACGGGTTCGTGCCCCGGTCCGGGAGGATCCCACGTGCCGCGGAGCGGCTGGGCCAGTGAGCCATGGCCGCTGGGCCTGCGCGTCCGGAGCCTGTGCTCCTCAGCGGGAGAGGCCACGGCAGTGAGAGGCCCGCGTACCGCCAAAAACAAAAAACAAAAACAAAAAACTAGACACTTCGATATGGTTGGCTTGCCTTTGGGAAAGGGCGTAAAACCAGAAGGTTCCACATTCAGGATCTTTGTTTGGCTCGTTTTGCGCGGATCAGTGACTAAGAGGGCCTCGGGCCTCGGGAAGGAGCGATCTCCCAGGTGTTCACATCCTACCTTAGGGCACAGCCGACCTCAGATTCTACCCATCAGCACTAACTGCTCCTGGGTCGCCTGCTGAGAGCACGGCCCTGAACAAAACAGACCATGCTCCCTGGGTGACAGCCCCTTCACACAGGGTAGGGACCACGAGCTCAACAGTTCCAAATGTTCCACAGTTCCAGGACTGCGAGGACCTGACTGCCAGGCCACAGAGGCAGGCTTGGTAGAGCGTTTGCTCCCAAAAGTGGGGCCTTTGTCCAGCGTCACCTTCACTCACAGGTTCTCCACGCCACGGTCTGAAGTGTGCCCTCGCACGACGTGCCTGCCTGTCATTGGCTTTAAAAAGTCATTCACAAGCTAATTTTCTCTCTGTCATGGGTCCCTATCTGAATATTCAGGACCACTTCGTGAGTAAATTTTTTTAAATCGAGTGGTTCATCACAACATTGGACCAACCTCCACTTTAAAAGAGAGGTTTGGGTACAAAGGAACCAAATCAGCAGTTGGCGGAGCTGTTACTCATTTTGAAATGGTAGCTTTTCTCATTTAAGAAAAAAATAAATAAACCCCTAGTGCAGGCACGGTGAGGGGGGATTCCCCTGCACTGTCAACCACAAGTTCACTTATTCTGAAAATCAGACTGGCATTAAGTACCGAAGGTCTTAAAATATTTATACTCTTTGACCCAGGATTACCTTTCCGTGGATCTCACTTAAAAAAGTAACCTGAAATATGAACAAAGATTTCATCAGAATGCCAGTTATAAGACCAGTTATTTGGAAACAGCCTAACGGTCCAATCTTAAGGGAATAGTTAATAAATTATGGTAAATCATACAATCAAATATTATACAACATTAATAAAGCTTGCCGAGAAGCTGGAAAATATTTAGGACACAAGGTTAAGCAAACAGAGCTCATTGTAATATGTTATGAACTATGGAAAAACTTCATTAAATATAAAGGGGAAGAAAAATGCCAGACTCTTATGGGTGTTTAGGGGTCATGGGATTATAGGCAAATTTTTTTTTATAGTTACTGTATTTTCCAAAGTTTCATTAGAAGCATGTATTGCTTTTATTAGAAATAATAACACCCCTTCAGAAATGCTAAGTCTGCTGTATCACAAATACTTGCACATGTATGTTCTCGTACTTGCACTGAGCTGATCTGATACTTGCTTTGCCAAGTGAGCCAAAAATGCATGCCTCTTCTATACCAAGATCAGCTTAGAGAGAGGACTGAGAATCTTGGGGTTCATACTGCGTTTCAGCCCAAAGACGCTGATTCTCAAAACTGCAAACATACCTTAGCAGCTGCCCACCTATCAGCACCTCTGCGATGAGCTCACTGTTTGTAAAAGAGCATCACTTTTCTCAGCATCACTTTCATCCCAGGAGCCCCTATTCTTCTTTACCTATTCTCATATCTCTACCAGCTTTATTTCAAGGCATCATAGTCACTGACTTGCATGCAGTTCTCTCATTAGATTATGAGATTCTTGAGATCCTTGTCATCCTGACCTCCCCAGAATCTAACAGGGTACCTGGTAAACAGTGGGAACTTAATAAATGCTATTAAATAAAATTTTACAAAATAGGAAGAAAATCACCTCCATAACTCCAAGAGAAGAATTCACTAACAGTATCATATTGTAATGGGAATCTCAGTTGGTGCGTGAAATCAGGTACACTTTGGAATATCATCTGCAGTTTATGAAAGAGCACAGTAGACATTATATCGGGGAGCTGGCCCTGGGGTCCTCCTGTTAGATGGAAATGATTTCACAGAGCATCCGCACCAGACAAGGCCACTCTGTGACCGTGCTGAATCAGGACAGAAACAAGACCACTGTGTAATCCTATCTGAACACAAACAAAAACACAAATATTATCCAACCCCCAAAATGACCAATATTCCCCTAATCTGGCTAATGAGTATTTGCTGCATCTTTGCCAATTATAGTGTCAGCCTCTCTAGTCTTGCTCCTTCTAGAGAAGACTTATTAAGATACAAACTCATAGCATTATCACTGTTGTGGCCTCTCCCGTTGTGGAGCACAGGCTCCGGACGCGCAGGCTCAGCAGCCATGGCTCACGGGCCCAGCCGCTCCACGGCATGTGGGATCTTCCCGGACCCGGGGCACGAACCCGTGTCCCCTGCATCGGCAGGCGGACTCTCAACCACTGCGCCACCAGGGAAGCCCAGTCCTGCTTCCTTAAACCCTCTCCCAAATCACTTACAAGACCAAATCCTATAATCACGCATTTCTAACACCCTTTTACTGCGACACCCCACGTTTTCCTGTGGTGTACCTTTTCCCTCACTGTAACAAGTAGCAAACCCAACCTGTTCAACTACAAGTCATTTCCCAGTGGTCTCTGGCTCACTGAGAAGTTTAGTCATCCTACCTGGAACACGCTTGTCTCTTCTTTCTGCCCACACATACTTATCAGAACTCCCAGAAGCTTCCCCTGATCAGCCTTCCAGGTTTCAGATGGTTCCACTCCTTTTAGTTTCCATAACATTTACGTTCATCTGCTACTATTAAGTTTGTATTTCATAATACTGGCTGGCACTGTGATCCTGATGACTCTCTGAAAAATACTGCCAACTCTGAAATCATATTATTCCATCGTGCTGCTTTAAAAGTTTACGCATGGTTGTCCTACCTCCCCAAACAGGCTATGAATTCTCAAAACTATGTCTCAAATATTTCTTTTCACTTACCTTTTCATTCCCTTTCTTCTTATCATATGTATACACAGTTCATCTACAGCGAACATCTACATCCAGTCATAAATTACACAGAGACCGATTTGACCTTGCGTTTGTTGGGGAATGATATATCACTCATATTTCATCAGGAAATAGTTTCATTTAGAGCATCTTCCAGTATAGACCTTTATAGCTGGAGTGTATTCCACATACCTGCTACATTCAGTATGTGCTAATGCTCTTCCTCTCTCTCCAACTCTCTCCATATATGTATCTATTTCTTATTTATCATATTTCTGGGAAAAGTACCTTTGTGTATAAAGGTAAATTCAGGCCATGGCAGCTGGCAGAGGTCCCTTCTCTTCAACTGAAGTCAGTGACTAAAATTAAGCCCTCCAAACATCTGACTTGCTGACGTATCTATCCTGCATGATGATAGCGAGCCTGCGCTGAGGGGGAAAAACCTACTAGGTTATTAAGTTTTCTGCCAAAGCTGGATATAGTCCTGCTGGACAACGCCATTCAGGTGACCTGCTCTCAGCTCACATTAAGATGTCTAAACGTTCACTCACGATGTCCCTTCCCAACCATACAACCCTGCTGACTTCCCCCTGTCTATGGCCCAGACTTGAAATTGACCTTGCCCTGCCAGGACCAGGATGTCTCCCTGAAGATCCAGGATGCGGTGGAGATACAGATATATCTCGGTTTCCATGACAGCTCCTTGATTTTCCAGTCTGGCTCCAGGAGCTCAGGCAAGTAATTTAACTTCTCTAAGCCTTCATTTCCTTGCTCAAAAAAAAAAAAAAAAAAAAAGCCGCGATATATCTCCTCCCAGGAGTCTAATGAAGACTCGGTGAGATTATGTATCTAAGGCACATGGCAGATGCTCTACAAATGTTAGCTTTTTTTCCCTTAATAGTGCCTGACAACTAATAGAACTCCGTCTCCCTCTAAGGAGTTGCCCGTTGCCCATGCCGTATTCTTACTGACTTACACCACGAAGGATATCTAAAGCAGGGCAGACGGCAGAGTTCCTGTTCTCAGATCAACAATCAAGCTCTAGTTCTATTGATCTGCCCACCTATTCAACTTCCTGATGCTGTTCCCACTCACTTTCCTCCCTGTACCCAAACCCCAAACCAAGAATCTACGCCTGTTCTATTCTTACTGTGGCACTCTTGTCCAGTTTGCCACTGAGCACGAATGCTCTACACCTTCACCCTGATAGCCTCTATTCCATCCCCTCTGTCTGACCTGGACTCCTGGCACTCTGGTTGCCTACTGGGAGGCCCAATATGGGGCCCACCCTTCAATTTGGCCTGATATACTAGATTCTGACCTTGACCTTGAGAGGTGGTGTTGCGTAGTTTAAGCACAGGCTTTTGTTTCAGACTGCCAGGGTTTGAATCCCAGGTCTACTACTTAATGACCACATAACCTTGAGCAACTTATTTACCTCCCTAACTTTCAGCTTTCTCACAGTAGAGGGCTTTTTTGAGATTTCAATAACATAATGAATGTAAAGCATTTAACATGGTACTTGGCATACTAGGTAGGTCTTTAATAAATGTCAGTGCTACACATATAAAGGTTTTGCCCCTAGGACACGTGGTGGCCACAGGCCTCCTTTTGATACAGTCCAGTTGCTATGAATCTACCTGCAACACACAGCCACTTCACCTACTGGCCCAGCCTACCTTCCTGGTTTGGTTCCCCTTGATCTGTTTCAACCTACCAATGTTTTTGTCAACACAGACGCTCCTTCATCCTCACCAGACCTTAATAATGTTGCTCACACATGCCAGTATTCTAATTTAGGACCTATTACCTTAGGTCTCCTAAGTGGTAACCCTAATCTGTGCCTGCTGCCTCCTCTCTGCCCATTTCTCACAAACTCAATGAACTTCTATAAACAATAGTTCTGTGTTCATCACTTTACTTCCTTGTTCAAACTGTCACTGTGTCACTGGGTCTCTAATCTCATAATGCCCAAAGTAGGAGTCTCTAATCAAATGATCCCTAGAAGACCAGGCCTTCAGGAAATAAAATGCCTAGGCTGGAAATAAGGCACAGGGGTATTTGCTAAAAGCACATGGACATGGATAAATGGTGGGCTCCTCATTCAATAATATTCTGGGGGCTTCCCTGGTGGCGCAGTGGTTGGGAGTCCGCCTGCCAATGCAGGGGACACGGGTTCGTGCCCCGGTCCGGGAAGATCCCACATGCCGCGGAGCGGCTGGGCCCGTGAGCCATGGCCGCTGAGCCTGCGCGTCCGGAGCCTGTGCTCCGCAACGGGAGAGGCCACAACAGTGAGAGGCCCGCGTACCGCAAAAAAAAAAAAAAAAAAAAAAAAAATTCTAGATCCTCTTAGCAAAGTCTAGACATGGAGGGAATTATTTCATCACCTAGCTTTGCCTTGGCTGGGAGGAAGGTCCCACTTCTGGAATTTGCATGGCCGTGGTCACCTGAGTTGCTTCCATGTGCAAACTTCACATCGTTGTGCAAGTGGCTGTCTCAAAATGGAGGGGGCAATTCTCCGCAATAATAGACATGTTGTTTTTGATTGGCAGCCTCATTGTCTTGGGAGATCTATATGATCTTAACAGAGATCATGTCAATCATGGTGCCTCTACCGGTCTCCTTTTCCCCATCCCACCACTAGCATCACATATATACAGGGTTGGGCACATGATCCAGTCCAAGACTATCACAGTAGCACTCTCTGCTGGACACAGAGACTGATTCAATGACCTCCATAGCAGGGCCAACCATAGCCCTTTCAGGAGATTCTATAAATGGGACCTGGAAGAGAGAAGACCTCTCTTTCTTATGGATCAAAAGCCAAAGGATGCAGGTTCGGAACTACCAATGGTCACCTTTCTTAGCACGTAGAAAGAGGCCTCAGAATGAAGCTGATTCAGAAAGAAGAGAAGCTGAGAAATGAGGAGAGACAGAACGAACCTTAACAAAGTCATGTGAGGCTCTGGGTTCCAGCCATGACTAAAGCAAAGTCCATGTTTGGACTTTCCAGTCACATGAGCCAATAAATCTACTTTTTCTGCCTAACGTAGTTAAATGTAGGTCCCTCGAGTGTATAACCAGATGAGTCCTGATCAGCTCCCTTCCACAGGAACACAGGGGGAGGGGGAGGGGACTTGACCCCCTTTAGTGCACTTGACACCCCTTTAGTGCTTGGAGCAGAGCGACAAGGACACTGTAGGAAGGAATGCACACATCCACCTCTTCACACTTTGCTCACATTCCCATGAATTTTGTGTAATTTCACCTCTGGTCACAGTTTCCAAAGCACAATTTGCTATTGGAACATATCCCATTAATTAACAGTACAATGGTCCAAGAATCCCCAGCTTTATATGAGAATTTCCTTTTTCCAATTGCACTCAAAACTCTTGGAAAAGTCTTATCAATGACTGTAATAATCAAATCACCAGAACTCCTGCTGGGAATGGGGAGGGAGATGAGATCAGGAGGAAGCCCAGAACAGGAGTAATCAAACTAAAGATTAACAATCAGAATTCCAGATGTGTCAGGTCTTGATCTCACAATTGGAGATTCTTATCTTCCAGAATGTAACCTAAATTTTTACTCAGAAATTTGAAACTCCACTAAAATCTGATGCCACCCTTATATCTCTCTCCCATTTACACAGGGTTTCCAAAGTGTGTTCTAGCTTTTCCTGTTCCTACAGAAAGGCAATGGAGTGTACTGGTGCAAACGTGCTTTGAGAAATTAGTCCTGGTTTCATCACCTTTCTGCTTGAATAAACTCTTGTGGTTGTAATGAAAATCGATTGGCATTATGTGTGAAAATTCATCGAAAACCATCAGGTACTAAGTGAATGTTGCTATTTATTAACTTTGTTTTCTGTTTTGTTTTGTTTTTTGCGGTACGCGGGCCTCTCACTGTTGTGGCCTCTCCCGCTGCGGAGCACAGGCTCCGGACGCGCAGGCTCAGCGGCCACGGCTCATGGGCCCAGCCGCTCCGCGGCATGTGGGATCTTCCCAGACCGGGGTACGAACCCATGTCCCCTGCATCGGCAGGCGGACTCTCAACCACTGCGCCACCAGTGAAGCCCCTGTTATGTATTTTAAACTCATACAATCAACGATGGGCCAGATGCCCCAGGTCAGATCTCCTTGACCTTCTATTACCATGGTCATTGTTCTTTCCCTGTGTACAGCACAGCCTGTCTTCCCCCAACCCAGACTTTACTCACCCACCCCACCACCACCCACACCTCATCCTGATTTTTCCTCATAATGCAGCATTTTAAAAAGAGGATGAAAAGATCAGGAGTCCAAAGTCCTTGGTCTGTCGATGAAAGCAGAGAGGCTCAGAAAAGCCTAGAAACATACCCAGGGCCACATCATTAGTGTCTCAGCCAGGACAACAACTTGGCTTTTCCAACTGCCCATCCAGTGTCCTTGGAAATCCACCATCCTGCTCCCCAGTATGAAGCAGTCCCCTGATGCTCAAGGACTCCTCCAGGTGCTCCGCGATCTATGGCACTTTTCCAGTCCCCTCCCCGCCAGCCTGTAAGCTCCCATAGGAGAGGCTACTTTGCTGTCCTTCAGCAAGCCTGGCACCATAACAAGGGTTCACCCATGTTTTCTGAATGCTTGGGCACATATCAGACCTTAGCAGACAAAACATATCTTAAGTCCTGAAATGAATACACTTGATACAACTGCAAATCATATCTTGCGTCATAAAATGAGGGGTCCCTCTCACTGCAGATTTGTTTTTTCCATCTCTACACAAGTTCTTTTTGCAGATGTGTTCTGCTTGACCGAACT
This sequence comes from Delphinus delphis, assembly GCF_949987515.2. Classification (NCBI taxonomy): domain Eukaryota; kingdom Metazoa; phylum Chordata; class Mammalia; order Artiodactyla; family Delphinidae; genus Delphinus; species Delphinus delphis. Next base: position 31,885,039 of record NC_082696.1, read on the forward strand.
CCCCATGCAGCCTCTCATTTAGGGAGACCAACACTAAATGAAATTTATTTTAAAACTGCCTCCTCTTTTAGACTGTACATTCTATTGATAAGTAATATGCATTACCATGAAGACTATTTTATCTTCTACTAATTTTGTTTAAGAAATGTAAAAAGTGACATCTGCTTTTATTTTTGCTCTTATCTATTCTCCTAAATTAAAATGAATTTCTTTTCCTTTATGCTGAGAATTATCATGGGAAACAAACCGTTCAAATCCACTCCCTCTGTATGTCAGTAGTTATCTTTCTCTGTCCAATGAGCTATTGTCAAAATTCTGAAACTACAAGAGTCCAGGTATTGCGATCTCACTCTGGGAAGATTCAAAAGCTTCACTAATAATTCCTCCAAGTTGGAATACAAGTGCAGCCATCATTCTTTACAATGATCTTTCCTGAAGAATCCATTCTGCTGTGGGTGCCTTTGGAATACTACATGTGTTTCTCTGGACCTGACTCAGAAGCAGCAGGTAAATCTCTATGTGCCAGCTGCCTGGAAATTGCATACAGAAGCTCCCCACACAACTCTCTTTCACTGAAAGATTCCCCAGCCTAGGATACAAAGCTAATTATAACCAGGGTTACAAATTATACCTAAATCATCTCACAATTATGAGCTCTGTAGTAGGACTTCATTAGAGAAAATCATTCCTAACCCTTCAGTATATATATTTTGAGTGAAAAATATCTCATAACATTACTTTACTAAAGCATTTAATTATAGTTTCTACTTAATAGAAGCATTACTTTCTGTTACGAAGAATGCCTATTCTTCACTTAAGCTGTTTGAAAAGCATGAAACTAAAGCAGATGCTTCTGTATGGGGAAAAAGTAGTGGAAAAATAAAGTAAGATTTGAGAAGTTTTGAAATTTAGCCTACTTTTTACAAAATGGTAATATATTCTAGTATCAGTAGCCAAATAACAAACTTGAAGGTCATTTTATAAGAGTTTCCATAACGCAAGACGTGACAAACCAGCAAAGTAAATAGCTTTCATAGGAGCTGGTAATAATTTATTCATAAAGCACTACAGAAAGTGTATCTCAGAACTCGGTTTGACAGCAAAACCTAAAAGTTCAATATTCTTACTGACAAATAAGAATAGTTGTTGATTCTTGAAATGTTTTCTGTATGTACAGTTGTCCACAAGTACTTCTGAAGGTCTTTAGAAGAAAAATCCGGGTAAGAGACACTTTAGCCCAACATACTTAGTCCAACACCAGACTAACGTGTACTTGGTCTGACTTCAATGAGTAAATTACATAAATGTGAAGCATCTGACTATCTGGCATTACCAATGCCTGAAACTGGTATTGAAATAGTGAACTGTTCTTATTACAAATATCACCTCACACACACATACACATACTTCTCAGTCGAAATCTAGCAGCAGTAAATACACACAGAGAGCTTGTACCTACAAAATGTGAAATGCTGGCTTGGGCAATTAATTATAGCAAAAGAATGATTAATGGAGAAAATCTTTCAAACCCTCAGCCCTTTCTCTTAAGGACAGACTCCATAGGGAGAAGAATAGTGCTGAACTTGGCAAACAATTGCTTCGCGTCTCCATGTCGCCTACGAAGATACTACCACATACAGATATTGCTTTAGGAAACCCTGACCACACTTTGCTCTTGCCAAGGACTACTATAAATTACGCTGTGGACATCTTTACAGAGAATGCTGAGTCTCTGGAACGAAGACAAAGGAGGGTGTAGCTTGGAGAAACCCAGCCAGGCGCTCCAAGGCTCCGGGTTCTGAGAGGCTGCCCCTCGCGGCTCCTCTTGCGCTCTGAGGACTGGGGAGTCCGGAACTGACGGCGGGCTTGGTTTATTTCGCAAACTTCAGGAGACAGTGTTTACCCTAACTCCGGGGTCCCAAGCGGGGCGGGGGAGGGGGAATAAAGCAGCGCCCCGTTTCAGCTGCACTGACTGCCCACCCACCTCCCCACCGCCGGCAGCACCCTTTCCTTCCCCCTCACCTGTCCTGAGCTCGGGGCCTCGGGGGTCCGGTCGCCTGTCGCGGCTCTCACTCCCGGAGCTGGTGCGACGTCCGGCGCCTCCGGAGCCGAGCGAAGGAGGCGACGGGGTCGGGGGCGTCAGCAGGAAGCTCGGCAGCCGCGGGCAGCCGCGGTCTCGCTCCCCATCCCGGCGGGGCTCGGGCAGCGGGCGCGGCGCTGCCACGGCAGGCGGATGAGTCAGGCGAGGGGGCGGGCGGCGAGGTGTGCGGGCCGGCGGAGGGGAGTGGCGGCGGCGGCCTCTGGGCGGGGGGCGCGTCGCTGTCTGTGCCCGCCGTGGGTCGCCGGGACGCCGGCCGCAGCCGTAGGGCGCACCGAGTCCGAGCGCTCCCGCCCTCGGAGGTCACCCGGCGCGGTGCGCCGGGCAGGGGACAGGGAATCGCTGCTCAGTCGTCGCCGCCGCCGCACAAGAAAGACAAAAGGGACCGGGGGCTGGGAAGGGAAAAGTTTTCTGCTCGGCTCCTGAAAGATGCCCACCGAACCTCACGCCCCAAGCGCCGAAGAGGAGGCTGGGGACGGGGTGCAGGGGGCCGGGCGGGCTACCAGGAGCGTGGCCACGCGATCGCGACCTGGTGCACGCCAAGCTCCAGCCGTCCACGACCCGTGGGCACTCCCCCGGCCCGGCCGCCCCCAATCTCGCCGCCAGCCTCCTCCTCGAGGATGCAGACAAAATCCAATCCTCTCCCTCCAGGACCCCCAGCCCCCAAGACCCGTGCAGCGGCCGCAAAGTTGCACTTCCTGAACAGGGAATCACCGCAGACAAAAACCTATCTTTGAGAACAAAATACCCGCTTCCAGGAGCTCTTCTCCGGGCTGGAAGGCCAGAGGGTGGAAACGGACACTACCACCCTCGGGGCGAGCCTCTCGCTGGAACCCCAGGTCTCGGAGCCGGGGTCCCGCCAGTCCCCGGAGGAGTGGAGAAGACCCGGCTGAATCCCGGTTTTCCTGGAGCAGGCGCGGCAGGACACTGGCTCCACGCCCCTCGGACTCTTTCTTATCAGACGGCGCCTGGGCGGGTCGGGGTCCCCCTGGCGGGCTGCGCGGGCGCTGCGCAAGCGGAGCCAAACACCGCGCGGAGCGGACACCGCGAACGTCCGCTATCTACACCGCTCTGGAGCGCCCACCAGATCTAGCCCGGAAAGGGGCTCCGGGAGAGCGGCTCGGGGGCGAGGGTCATGGGCAGGGAGGACGAGGGCGAACCGGATCGTTGAGGGCTTCGATGAGCAGTGCTTAGGTTCAACTCCAAACATCACAGTCAAGGAGGGGTGTAGGTTAATCCTCCTTGCCCCCAAACATCCTGTGAGTGGGGACTGTGCCCTATTCATAGAGTAAAATGTTATGATAGTTACCTCCTATTCCGCAGAGACAGAACTGATGGTTGTATATATGCCGGTCAATTCAGTAAATAAAGTTTTATGTAAAACTCTGGATTAGCAGATATTCCAACCACAACCCTGGCAGGTACAGAGCATACAATCCACCAGCGCAGGGAGTGGGTTGTACCTATGTGTCTCCTGAATGCATTTGAGCTGGTAACTAGAGGGCAAGTATGGCATTCTAGTGCAGTGTATTTGTGTCTTTCAATGTGCAATCTGCTGATCTCATTTTCAAGAAGGGTTTGTTTCTGGATGTGGAAAATGTATGCGAGAGGGAGAGAGAGAATAGAATTCCATGCAAAACTTTAACATTAAAAAAAATCTTGGAAATCAGGGCAGTGAAGAGAGACTGCGGTAGAAATGGATTTCTTTGGTACAATCTTCCTGTCTCGACTAGAAGAACTTGGAGATTTGGCACTTTTAGTAAAAATTTCACAATCGAAATGTTAAAAACAAAACTAAAAGGGTTGGAAGTTGGAAGGGGGTGGAGAAATGAGTCACCGCTGTAAACCATCTGTGGTTTTATTTTTGCCCCACCTCTTTCTATAATCTTTAGCCCACAGCCAACTGCTCAACTCACTTAGGTGTTCTTACACATTTGCCCAGGCATCCCATTAAAGGAGTGTGATTCCATGGTGCCTTCCTTCTAATCGTAGCCTCTACTTTTTATGACTAAATATCTTGAAACCACATTTCTCTGTAAAGCTCCTGAGAGAGGATATCTCCTGATTATGTTCAGTAGCTTTCTAGGAAATGAAGAATGGGCTCATGGTGTCCATCAGGACCATTAAACATGACATCCTAAGACAAGTAGTGACACATTTAAAATGGTCATCTAGCCACGTTACACAGTGAAAGACTGAGCCTCCCTCAAAGATGCAGGCCATGAAATAAGGAATAAGCACATTCTTTTGGCCACAAATATTGATGATTCATTTCTGAACTTAGACTTTAAAAAAGAAGCTGAAAAATGGACTACATAAGATCACCAAAGGGGAATTATTTACATTTCTGTTAAAAATAATTACTATTAGTCTCAGAAAAAACGGGGTAAAATATTCTATAAATACAGGATTATCTGCAATTCAGTAGACCAAGCAACTCCCAAGATATTATTTATAAATTCTTCCCTGGCATTGAGTGTTCAAACTCAGGTAAATTATTTCATCTCTGCTAATGGCCAGTATCCCTCCATCTGGGAAAAGCGCAGCAAAAATACCAGGTCAGTAATGGATTTTGAATTTAGCTCCATATTTTCTTTTGAGGTAATGGATGGAAGCTCTCACCATCAAGCTGCACTGCACTTCACATATTGTATTTTTTACAGTGTCCTTCTGAGATGTGTAAATTTCCACTAGAACAAACCCATCTTACAAGAGTGCATAGTGGGAACAGAACATTCCCATAATTCAAGCTCAACTATGTACTAACAGAGGGACTTGAAACTTCATTTTTCCCATCCCTTAAGTAGGAACAAACCTATTTCAAAGTATTTTTGCACAGATTAAATGAAATAATACGTGTAAGACTCTTTTTACCTGTGACACAGTTCCTCAACACATATTTAGTTACACACACACACCACAAACTTGTTTTAATGCTGTTAACATAGTAAAAAAGAAGACTCTTCCACTGGAATCAAGAATTGACTTGAGAAAAAATGTTGAAATGTGAAGTTCAACATTTTCATTCTTTTTTTTTTAAATTTAATTAATTTATTTATTTATTTTTGGCTGTGTTGTGTCTTCGTTTCTGTGCGAGGGCTTTCTCTAGTTGCGGCAAGCGGAGGCCACTCTTCATCGCCGTGCGCGGGCCTCTCACTATCGTGACCTCTCTTGTTGCGGAGCACAGGCTCCAGACGAGCAGCCTCAGTAGTTGTGGCTCACAGCCCTAGTTGCTCTGCGGCATGTGGTATCCTCCCAGACCAGGGCTCGAACCCGTGTCCCCTGCATTAGCAGGCAGATTCTCAACCACTGCGCCACCAGGGAAGCCAACATTTTCATTCTTGGTACACTACAAATATAAGCCCGATGGATGGCAAAACATTTTGAATGAATTCATTTTGAAAACATATATTAAAATGAAAAAGAACAAGTATTCATAAGCAGATCGTGTAACAAGGTTAAGGGAAGGCTTATTAGAAGGTTTATGGGATGGTAGTCATTTGCTTTTGCCATAAATGTAGCCCATAGCATCTCCAGACCTAAGAACAAAATTCCTCAACCAGAAAATAAAAATATCTTTAATGGCAAACAAATGGAATTGTTTGCCAGACTCTTATCTGAATTACTTTGTTCCAGCTGTGAAATAGATTGATAGTCATAAAGCCCCTGAGGAAGCTTTTCCGGCGCCCAGAGTTGCTGTTTCAAAGTAAGGGGTAAACAAGGACAAAGTCAAAGAAAATTATCTACCTGAGTTCATCCTTAAAATACGGAATTAGGTGGAAAAAATCCAGAAGAAAGTAAAAGGTAGCAGAAATACATTTAAAGTTAAAATTTTAAATCATTTTAATTTCACTGTTATTTTGAGTAGCATTTTGCCATATTTAAAATTTTTCTCTCTCATTATGTACAAGTGGCTAATAGTTGAGTAGATTTAGCAGCAGAAAGATGTTGCTAGTTTCTGTTCATCAAATGTGCAACTTAGATATCTCAAATAGATATTTTATAATGTTGAGGCTGACGATATTACTTAAATATTTTATGAATTCCCTATTTGATAATAAACCTGATTAGATTCTTTCTACCTGAGTAGCACTAGTGACATACACTTTTAAAATGCAGACACAGGCACCCTCTCTCCCTTCTAAAGCCCCAGTTCTGGGCTTCCCTGGTGGCGCAGTGGTTGAGAGTCCGCCTGCCGATGCAGGGGACACGGGTTCGTGCCCCGGTCCGGGAAGATCCCACATGCTGCGGAGCGGCTGGGCCAGTGAGCCATGGCCACTGAGCCTGCGCGTCCGGAGCCTGTGCTCTGCAACGGGAGAGGCCACAACAGTGAGAGGCCCGCGTACCGCAAAAAAATAAAAATAATAAAAAATAAATAAAAAATAAATAAAGCCCCAGTTCTTTCCTCTGGACAGATTTGTACCTACTTATATAAAGGGAAGGATCACCACATAGCTGCTAGCAATCCAAGAAGTACTTTAAAAATTTCTGACTGTGTGTTTTGTTACAAGAATCTACCCATAGAAAATATTAGAGGTTTGAGAGAAATGGCAGAGAAGATGGTAGTGGTGGCCCACCTGTTCTCCTGTCCATGGTACTGAACCAGTCAAGGTGCGTGAGCACCTGGCTGCTCAAAGTGTGGTCTGAGGTTCGGCAACATTGGCATCACTGAGGAGTTGTTATATAGCAGGATCTCAGCCCCAGCCCAAACCTACTGAATGATATTCTGCAATTAACAACATCCTCAAGTGACTAGTCTGCTTGTTGAAATTTGAGAAGTGTTAACACAAGGACACAATTCTCACTGCCTTGTGACTTCCCTAGTTCTCTGCTTATATCACCCCTCAATTCAGTCCCCTCCAGAGGCATACCCCAAATGTTGCCCTTTTAGCTACATTTTATTTGGTGATGGTCGTGTGGTGTTACCCGGAGAGCATAGCCTTTGAATCAAACAACTTGTACTGACCGTTCTGAGCTTCATCGTTCTCACTCATAAAGTGTCAATAATTATAGTATGTCCTTATGATGCTGTTTTAATGATTCAATGGTAATAAAATAGGAGCCTGGTACATAGCAGATGTCTCTCAACCATTGTGTGAATGCTACATCCTCTAACCAGGATGGAGGCCCTCTTTACATAACATTCTCAGGCATGGTGAAAACTTATTGTAAAAAAGTTTAATCACCAGTTCCTGCTCAATCAAATCAATAGCACATTACATACACATTAAATTAATAATATTCAATAAAACAAAAATTTAAAACCTACCAAATCTTTCAGTTTAGTGTTTCTTCACCCATAATTTAATTTATTTCACATGTTGTATGATTCCTTTTATATGAAATATCCAGAAAAGATAAAGCCTTGGATATAGAAGGCAGTTTAGTGGTTACCAGGATCTGTGGGAGAGGGAATGGGGTATGACTGCTAAATGAATTCAGGGTTTCCCTTTTGAGGTAATGAATATTCCACCTATAATTTATGATCTGGAGTAAAGAAAGATAATGTCTTTCTTGACAGTTGTATTAGATCTTTTTTATTAATTTAGTACAAGATGACTTGTCATTTTGAAATAAAAAATGTTTATAAGTATCTGGAAGTCTTAATTACACTACCAACAGAAATCTGTACATCACACAGCTGACTCTGTAAACAGTAATCATTTACACTTATGTACAGACCTTAATTAAGCCATGATGTTGGTAAAACAGAATGCAGCTTTAACTGTGCTATGTAGAAGCCCTGGGAATACCCTTTCCCACATGTATTTTAGAACATTAGGAAATGTTGAAATATTCATTTTTCAAAAGAAATGTCAAACCTGATCATCTGCTCTATTACAATAGTAATTTGATGAGTTTTGACACTTAGGATCTTTGCTCACTGTGCCATTGCTGATCTGAAAGCACCTGTTTCTATAAGGGAATGAGCTGTAATGAACTTGAGCAGGTCAAATCTTCTTTTAGGCACTACATTCAGTTTTTAAACTTGCTGGAAAGCAACCTTTAAAATACCTTAGCTGTCATTCCTTTCAGCTCCCTCATTTTTAAATTTATGAGCACAAGATAAGTGCCTGTCTCAGGATCATATAACCAGAGAGTGGTGCGACCATGATCATAACCCAAGTCTTTCTATTCCTACTCAGTGCTTATTCAACACTTGTAAAACATGACTAATGAAAGGCTGTTTTAAAATCCCCAGGCGACTGAGAGATTTCAGCACATCCCTGGAAGTATATACATTTCCCCAGCCTTACCATGCCTCCACACCTAAGGAAACAGCTTTCCGATAAAATAAGTAGAGCTTCAGTTTTAGATTGTTCATTCATTAATTCAGAAAGCATTCGCATAATGTATCGGACATTATATTCAGTTAGGATCTTATAAAAATCAGAGTTCGAGCTCTTTTCTTCATATTTGTGGCCTGGTATGTTTGGCACTTCCATAAGCATATAGTTGCAGTGTGAAAAGTGCCTAATTAGGGTAGAAAATGGTGATATAAAGTTAAAGTCATCAGAAATCCTTTCAGAAGCTGTAGTTCAAAGGAGATATCAAAGACAGGGGGATACAAGATCTTGGCTTTAAAAAACAAGGAGACTTCAAAAGATTGACAAAGGGGGTACAGAAATCAAAGGAGGAGGACTGTGCATGCAATTTCCAGAGGATGAAACAGTGTGGTGCATTCAGAGGTGTGTTGGTTAAGCCAGTGTGGCTGGAGTATGGAAGTAAGCCAGAGCTGTAAAAAGGATTGGAGAGATAGGCAGGGACAAGCTCACAAAGGGCCTTGCATCCCAGGTTAAAGAGTTTACATTTTAACCTTGAGAGATTAAGGAACATTAAAATGTCCCTTGGGCAGCAGTGGTAGAGGTTGGTTGGAAGGGATGGGGGACCCAGAAGCAGGCAGGCAAAGATGTTAGAAGATTTTTGTAACAGACCAGGCAAGGGAAGATGATGGACTGAACTAGGACTTTGGAAATAGGGATAAATTGGAGAAATTCAGAACATAAATGTCTTTATTTATGGTTTCTAGCACTGGGGTTCCATGAACAGAGCAATGTATTGCCTTTTCTGTTCATAATATTTCTTCTATATAAGAAATGAAGGCTAAGAGTTCATGGGCTATTTTCACCACAGCCTAATTCTGTGTCCTTAAAAACATACGATCTGTTCAAGAGTTAAAATTCAGATATATATGAAAGCAATAGATTGCAGTATTGTCCCTAGCAACAAAAATACCATAGTGAACCTTCACATATTACTTACAGTGAGGAAGGCACTATTTAAGCATTCTATACTTATTAACTCTTCACAACAACTTTCTAGGGTAAGTGCTAATTTCTTTCCATTTTACAGATGAAATAACTGAGACCTAGGAATTTAAGTAATTTGAATAAGTTAGTAAGTGGAGGAACTGGGCTTATGAGCACATGCAGCCTGCTGCCAGAGTCTGGGCTCTCAAGAACTATGTTAACTGTTTCTCAGTGAAAACTGGAAATCACCCCGTGCTCATCACTAGTTAAATTATGATGTTCATACAATGGAATACAATGCAGCATTAATCAGAAAAGATCTATAACCAATGATGTGGGTAGATGTCAAAGAGACACTGTTAGTGAGAAAAGAAGTTGTAGAACATCTTGAATAGTGTGATCCCATCTTTGCTAAAAAGTGTGTGTGTGTGTGTGTGTGTGTGTGCGTGTGTGTAAGGCATGGAAGGATATATACTAAAATATTAGCAGAGGCTACCAGTGGGGAATAAAATTAAACAGTGAGAGGATTCTTCTAATTTTTATTTTATACAATTTAGTTTTTTAAAATTGTTTTATAGTGACATTATGTTACTTTTATAATGAACATTCAAAAAATGACAATAACCTTGGATACTTTTCTCTCCTCTGTAACTCTGGACCTAGCAACAGGATGGATCTTACTTATAAATGACAGATTTAGGAAGTTCACCTTCATATTTTCAGAGCTTTTCTCCAAAACTGACATATACAAGCAACCACAAATTTAAGAACCAGGTTTCACCTTATAATTCATCAGCTAAAATATAAAATTTCTGAAATTCTTCCTGAGATCTGCAAACTGAATTGAAAGCTTCCTGAACTTTCATTATATCTAAATGAAAGTCACAAGGAATCTTTTGCAAATGCAATCAATCTGCAGCTTCATTGTCTTTCTTTCTTTTAGATGTGTGAAAGAATAATTTACTTCAAAATGTGGAAAAAGGTAAGGTAATGGTTGCCTGATTTTCTGTTATCTTGCTAGCAAGAGCATTATCTACTTATACTCTTCTGCTTCTATGGGAGAATGCAACTTTTTGCTGTAGTATATTTGATTAGCAACCATCAAATAATTTTTAAAAAAACAGAAAGTGATACATTATTGCTTTTAGAGAAATTAATCCTATTCACTGGCCATGTACCAGTGAATAGGAAATTTAGAATTTCTTTTCCTACTGACAAGATAAGTCCCCATTCTTCAAGTGTTTGTCACATCAGCTCTTTTTCTTTTTTTTTTTTTTCTTTCGGTAGGCGGGCCTCTCACTGTTGTGGCCTCATCCATGGTGGAGCACAGGCTCCGGGACGCGCAGGCTCAGCGGCCATGGCTCACAGGCTCAGCCGCTCCGCGGCATGTGGGATCCTCCCAGACCGGGGCACGAACCCGTGTCCCCTGCATTGGCAGGCGGACTCTCAACCACTGCGCCACCAGGGAAGCCCCAAATCAGCTCTTTTGTCTTCCTATAGGCTTTCTCATTAACTACTTAAATGAAAGTTGACAAGTGCCAACAAAAAATTGAGAACAGTGCTTTCACAAAGGTTACCGAATATAATCATGAACAATGCTCTTTTACAGTGTTTACGTGTATAGTGTGCCAGGAGGTTTTCCTTCACAGATTGATTAATTACCCAATAGAGAATTTGAAATTACTTTTTTAACCTTGAGAGAGAAGATAAACACTGGAATGTTGGAGCAAAGAGTTTAACTTGCCCAGATTTTGACACCTAGTAAGTGTCAGGCCTAGAACAAGAATACAATTTTCCTGTCCGTCAGAGACCCCAAAGGGAGTAAAGAGAAAAGTATGTACTCCAACACCTGACTATGCTTTTTACCCATAGAAACATGAGGAAATGGAAGATAAATGTTTCAACCACCTCCAACAGTACAGTTTTTCAACAATTATAAACCAAAAATACAATTATAAACCAAAAATACATGAGCTATATCACAATTGATCCTTTTGGCTGACACCCATTAATATCAAAGCTCTAAGAATCTCAGAATGAAGACATGGTGTTACACATACGTCTCCGTAGAGCAGTGTGTACTTTCTTTGCTGCTCACAGAAACCATGTGTTCCACTGAAAATAAAAGTCTACTCTTCAAAATATTTAGTTTCTAACTCAGTGAGCATGAAGATCTCAGGCATCTTGCAATGATAAGTTCTGAGAAGGAGAAATTTTCCTATTCTTCGATGATCTTTAAGTGATGCGATATTGCGTTATCCTTGATTTTACATTAGCATGGGTGTTGAAAGGATGGGTAGTTGGGGCCTTTTTCATTGGAAGTAATTTGTAATCATAAATATAAGAATTGGTGGTTACTACTGGCAAGGGTGAGGGTTCTATTTATAGTAAGAAAAGTCATAAAGTGAAGAGGTTTCGATTCAAACTCCTTAAGTTGTGAGTCACACTTGGGTTTTCAACTAAGTCCATTTTAATGGACTTTTACTCATAAAGACTTAATATCTTTGTTCATTAACTTAGCTCCTTAACTGGAGTTGACCCTCCTTTCTTTCTCAAAATGACCATGTTAATTTTTAATCAGGTCATTTTCTTGCCTAAAAACTTCTATGGCTGCCTCTTACAGAAAGATAAGATACAAAATATTCAGCTTGCCACAGCAAACTAGTGTGTTTTTCAACCTTTCTAGACTTCCCTATAACCCTTCTCAGGACACTAATAGAATTGCCTTACTTGTTGTCCTAACATTCAACTTGGGAACAGGGCACGATCCATGACCCAGGACAGATACTGAGAATTTTCTAGTCCCAGTTATGAGGGTCGGTTCTCTATTTTTGGGTTTTTTTTTTATTCTTGAGCTCCCTGTTTTCATATGTGAAGTCAAACAGCCCAACTTCTTTTATGCCAGTTGGGGACAGCTGATGAATTCTCACTTCCCTGCTGGGAGGGAGCCTAAGGCTCGGTTTCCATGTTTACTTGTTCAAAGAACATGTGCCGAGAGCTTGCCCTGTGCCAGGTACAAGGCCTTGAAAGCGCTCTGAATGCTGCTGTCTCTGAGGGGCTTTCTGGAGACCTGGATTCTCTCCCTATCTCCACCTCCTCAAAACCAACCTCCCTCATGATTTTGCCTAAGGCTTGCCTTAGTCTAGGGGATTCTTATTCACCAACGCGAATACAGTTCAATCTACACTAACACAGCTCTTCCTGCTTCATCCAAAGCACCCCTTTCAGGATGCGGAGCACCCTCCCAGGCAGCAGAAGCTGAGGAGTTGTTTCCAGAGCTGCCAGACAGGAAATGCCTCAGTGGGTGTCAGCATATGCTCATTTCTGATTGATTGATGAAAAGAGATGGTGAGGTTTTGAAATTTTGTCTTTTTCATCCCGAGGCCCCCTTTTACAACACCTCTCTCCCTTGAGTGGGACCCTAGTAGCTTCACTTCCATGCAGGCGCCTAATGCCTTCCTGTTGCCTTCAGGCTTCTCCCACCTTTCCCTGCCCTCTCCCCGCTCAAAACATTCACCTCAATTCAGCACTCATTCATTAAGTGCTCATTAGCTATTGGGCCACTTGATCATTGCCCCACCTCGAGAGGTTTGGAGCAAATTGACTGGTTACTTTGACAGAAATTTATTCATAGCACAATATTAGGTCAATAAATGGTCCCCCTTTCCTCCACTTGTGTACTGTTCAGTGTTTGGGGCTCAAAGAAAGTGTGCAGAAATATTGACAGAAGAGATGGAGGGGGTGAGTTGGGCATAGAGGGGGCAGGTGTCCTGAAATGGCAGAAAGAACATTTCCTAGGCCAAAGTAAAACTAACACAGTCTCTCTTCCTCTCTCTCTCTCTCTCTCTCTCTTCCCCCACCAGCCCCTGTCTTTTCTTTCGCCTTTTCCTTTCCCCTTCCTTTCCTTCCTGTTTTTGGTTTTGTGAAAATAATACTCAACTTTTCTCTTAAAAAACAAGTCAGATAATCCTACATGCCGCAACTAAAGATCCCACATGCCGCAATGAAGATCCCGCATGCTGCAACTGAGACCCAGCACAGGCAAAATAAATAAATATATATATATATATATATTTAAAAATCAGATAATTTAGAGAAGTATATATATATATGGGGGGTGGGGTGTCAGCAGGGAGGGATTGCCTATCAGAACCAGGGAAAGTCAGAAACAAGTGTCTCTGGAGAAATATTTACACATAATACATTAAATGAATAAAGTTGGATTACCACTTAGATTTTGGGATTTTGTCAGTGTGCAAACATATGGATGGAAAGCAATAGACATGCAGCAAACCACTGGGAGGAAAAGTAACAAAATGTCAGTAGTTGTTCTTACTGGTTAGGGATACACTTATATATGTATGACCAAATTTTCTACAATGAAGATTTGCTACTCTATAACAAGAAAAATAAATTGTTAATAAGACAAGGAAAACAAAAACCAGAAATAGTTTCCTCCCTGAGGGTTGCCTCTTGGCTTGGGGACTCCAGCAAGCCCCTCTCTCACGGGATTTACTGGGGTGAAGAGATGTCCATTACCCTTTGTCAGTGATTTCTTCTTAGACTGGCACTTGGTCTCCTGCTGTTTCCCTCAGAACTCCCAGCCTCTAACTTGCCCAGATCCTACTGTGCTACTTGTCCTTTGCCCTTGACACTGAACTCTCCTCATAGTGAATCAGCATTCATCCTCTGACCCCTAGGAGAGGAAAATGTAGACAATGTTTGAAACAGGACAATACTGGAGACTTAGGGCTATAGGATACATTTAGCTTTGCAACAATACTGCTGAGACATGCCTTTTATTAATTATTTCTCCACCCATACATTGGCATGTTATTTTTGCGCTGGCCAAAACTCTCCAACAAAGTTCTGTGTGACTAGAAAGCATCCTTTCATCTCTTGGTCATGACTTATGATACAGGTAATTCATTTAAGACCTCAGGCTGTGGAGATTTGGGGCTGACTCGAGGGATGTCAGGGAGAATGAACGTTCAGTGAAATGAAATCTTTTCTAAGTAAAAATTTATTTGACAAGATTCTGAGAGCTATTGGTAATGCATCCCTGAAATATCCTTTTATGCCGGATTCAATATGAAATTACAGAAAAATACCCAAAGTACATAAAAATCAATAACAATAATCCCCAAAGTAATTAAATTCCATCATCTTTTCCAAAACGTTGTCTTCTTCCAGAAGTTTTCTAAAGTTTCTTATTTGATTCCATTCTAGAAGAGTCAGGTTTTGTTCCTAGTAGCTTTGAATCAAGGCCCCCCAGCAAGGTCTCAATTTTCTAGGTTCACCAGCTACACTGCTTACCAAAGCATGGTCAACACTTCCTTTTCTTTTACATACTAAACACTTTGATAAATTTATAACATTTTAATAATTTTGTTACTGCTACCTTTCAAGAAAGCTAGTTAGCTTCTTAGAGTAGATAAAGAACAGTTAAAAATCAACTAAAATATTCAGTTACATGCAAAACATTAGTTATATGATTAAGAATTGGGTTAAATAATTTTCTTTTTTATTTTTGAATGTTAGAGTCTCACATTTTAAGCTGTCATTAAAGAAAGAGATCCCTACATTTCCAGTATTGTGGGACTCTGTCAAGATGATATGGGGTTTCATATTTTTAATAAGAGAAATCCTTGCAAAAATCAAAACATGCTATGGTTTGCAGAGCCTCTAAAGGGAGTTTTAAAGCGATTAACTTCAATTAATTATGAATGTGATTGTAAGATATTAAAATTAATAGCCCAAATCTTAGCTAAAATTAATTGAAAATGATGCTTAATGCACAGGTTGCTTAGCAATTACATTTTTGTGTTTTCATATTAATTTTCCAAAACGGCTGCTCAATTTATGCATGCTAGCCAAAAACAGCTCATTGTGGATTCTAAAACAATTTTTTCCTGAGGTTTGTAAGCAACGTTTTGTTAAAAAAAAAAGATTCTAAATCTTTGGTTCTTAAACATTTTATTTTCTTCCTTATTATTTATTAGACACGGAGCCATTTGAGGATTAAATGAGAGTTATGGTTTCTCATCCCAGAAAAATACACATGCAATCATACCCAAAATCTTTTCCTATGCTTGGAGAGAATTCACAGTTGGCCTGATATCCTTTAGGATTATTCAGTTATCCATAAACCTGAGGTTAAGAACCCCTGTCCAAATGCTAGGTCAAGGTTTTATGTCAAGGTCAAGAGACATGTCTATGTCTTTGCTTTGTAAGAACTACTTCCCTGACAAGTTTAATCCATTAGAATAGTTTATGAATAGTTAAAATTTATTGAGCTGAATTTCAGCTGAGCTGAAAATTTATTGAACACGAAGGTGTTTGGGTGTAGAAAGCGCATAATTATGCATTTTAATCTTTCAGCCAGTCAGTAGGCTTAGAGAAAGTAGAGAAGACATAATGAAATGCCATCCTTTCACCATTTATTTCCTGAAAGGCTCCCAAAAGAGCATGCTTCAGTGTGTTTAACAAGATGCTATGATACCAACAACTTCCCACTCACACGTGCTGCCATCAACACCACATGTAGTGCACCAATGCCAAGACGCCCTCCGGGTCCTTGCTCATGGACAGATGAAAGTCACGCCACACCAACGCAAAGCTCTGACTACAGACACACCCCTATCACCTGGGTCATGGAATCTACAGCCCCAGAATATCCTCATTCACTTGTATTTATAATGGAATTTTTAAGCCGGAGTGGGCTTCAACTAACTAGAGTGGACTTCATTTGTTTTTGAGGCAAGTGAAGCCTGATTTTATTCCATTCCTTATTTAAAAAGTATCAGTAGGTTCTTAAGTGAGAAAATAATCAACAAATAAACAAAACTAAAATCTGAATTAAAAGCAAGAACTAGGCATTCCTACTGCATCTTTATTCTAAAAGTCATTCATGTTTGACCATTTTGCATTGTCCGTAGAATAGCCTACGTTGTCAATTAGTTGACAAATGCTGATGTCATGTTCTGTGGTAAAGCAAGGTAGAGTGACAGACCATATTAGTTATTACCACTTAGCTTTTCTTTATTTCTTGACAGCAAACTGTCAAACAATACACAAAAAAACCTTAACATTGAGAGTCTGTGGAATCTAATGTCAGTAAAGCTCAGTCATTAGCGGCACCTAAAACTTTATGTGGTCCAAATATACTGGAAACCTTTAAAGCTTCTGGCAACAGTTTTTGCTTCCAGACAGATTTCACTCAAAGATGACACACTTGTCTGGAGGCTTGACTGCATCAGGGAAATTAAACATCATCAGAAAAAAAAAAGTTTCAAGGAGAGATTGAACACAATTTGAAGCAACATAACCTTGAACTTAATCATAACAGATGCCATATGGCTGGCTACAATAGCAGGAAACTAAGGTGTTTGTGAAAAAAAAGTCTCAAAATGATATAAATATGATCAGAATATCAAATTTGATTGTATCTAGTATTTTCTTCTTCTTCTTTTTTTTTTTAGAGATTCCTAGGAATTCTTGTAGAATTAAAAGATGAGGTTTGGAGAATCCATCCTGGTTTTACCTTAACCCTTCTTATTTTTACTTAAAGGATTAACATTTGTGGTCAGCAGAGTAATGGCTCTTTAAAGATATCCATGCCCCAATGCTCTAGAAACTGTGAATATATTATGTTACATAGTAATGAAGCATTAAGGTTGTGGTAGAGTTAAGGTTACTAATTAGCTGGCCTTGATGTGGGGACTTTATCCTGGATTATCCAGGTAAGCACAATGTAATCACAGAGTCCTTGTAAGTGAGAGAGAGGATAAGAGAGTGAGAGTCAGAGAGAAATTCGAAGATGCTATGCTTCTGGCTTTGAAGATGGAAGGGGCTACAAGCCAAGAAATGTTGGAAAAGGCAAGGAAACTGATTTTCCTCTAGAGTCTCCAGAAGGAACCAGCACTGTCAAAACCTTTACTTTAGCCAAGGCAAACTCATTTTGGACTTCTGCCCTCCAGAATTATAAGATAATAAATTTGTGTTGTTTAAACTACCAAATGTGTGGTGATTTGTTATAACAGCAATAGATGACAAATAAAGTATTATTAAACACATATTGTTTGACCATCTCTGCATTAAAGATAGGGTACATACTGAGGTATAAGTTATGGTCCGACACCCTCAATAAGTTTAGTGGAGAATAAGATTATATTTACAAAATATCTCCACTACTTTATCACATATTAAGTCCTACGGGGGAGCTTTCAAGATATTAAGAGTCTTCTGACTTTTGAGGGACTACATTAGGAGGATACATTTGATCAGGTAAAATGAGAGAAATAGACTTAGAAAATTATGTAGAATATTTGAATGGGAAAGGCCAACATCTTACATTGAATTGGGACAAATATCCAAACTAGTAATATTCTTTTTTCTACACCCAACAACCTGCTGCAGAAGCTAACAGTGTGAATTAATTCTTACAAGTCCTATTTTCTGAGTGTTGGGTTTGGAAAGGAGAAAGTATAATTGTGGATCCAGGTGCCCAAGTGTCCTCAGTGCAAGTGGCAGATGGTGAATGCTGGTGGCACTGAAAGTCAACAGTCCCCACTTACGGTTTGCTTCAAGCTGGTCTGATGGTCTTTGCTGGGTCCCTAAAACATTTTCTTTAACGACATGCCCATGCATTATGTAGAAGTGTTGCAGGATTATTCACTGAGATGGTAATTTGTTGAAATGTGTTTCCCTCCTCCCCTTTTCTCCTACTTCCAGTTTCAAGGCTATGCTCCTTGGACTGAGAGGATATGTGTGGCAGGTTGGAAAGCAGAAGCTACTTGAAATCAGAGAACTTTCCTACGGACTTCCCTGGTGGTGCAGTGGTTAAGAATCTGCCTGCCAATGCAGGGTCCACAGGTTTGATCCCTGGTCCAGGAAGATCCCACATGCTGCAGAGCAACTAAACCCGTACGCCACAACTACTGAGCCTGTGCTGTAGAGCCCACAAGCCACAACTGCTGAGCCCGTGCTGCAAAACAAGAGAAGCCACCACAATGAGAAGCCCGTGCACCGCAATGAAGAGTAGCTCCCGCTCACCGCAACTAGAGAAAGCCCTCACGCAGCAATGAAGAACCAACTCAGCCGAAGATAAATAAATAATTTTTTTTAAAAAAAACTAAAAAAAAAGAGAACTTTCCTAGTTTTTGTAAAAGACTAAACTCCTTGACGTTATTATGATAAGTCCTCCAAGGATAGATGAAAGAGAAAGTAGTGCCTTTGAGGTTAACAGAGGGAGGTGGAAAGATTTCAACAGAGAAGGAAAAGAATGGAGACCTGTGTGCAGGAACCTGAGTGTAGCTCCAGCTCAGAGCCCCAGAGAAGTGGCAGCTCCACAAGGGGTCTGGCTGTCCTCTGGTCCCATTGTGGCTGGGCCTCAAGCATAGGCTTTGCAGCCTCTGTGTGGCATAGAAACAGAGCACATGGGCGTAAGCCATGAGGATAAGACGACCACGGCAAACTGGAGATGAAACAATCTTCTCTCAGTTTGTCAGTACCACATACACTTCCTTGATTCTCATGCAGCCTTAATGACTAAGACTGAATTTCTCCTCTGTCTGTATGGGAGCTTAGAATAGATTTTATATGAATTTAAAATAAGAAATAAGGCGATATTTCCTGCCACTAGCGTTTATAGACTGAATCACCCCTGCTCTACAGTACTGGATGTGACTCAAACAAGAGTCAAGTGCATATGGAAGCTTTATTCAAACTCATCTTCCTGTTGTTTATAATCTGTCATAATGTTCCCTTTTCACGGTGTACTTGAATTAAATTTATAAATTTACTCAAAATTCTATACTAAATTATACTGAGCTTCCATTAGAATTGATAGTTGATCCAGGTCTATTTAACAATATAATGGCTAGTAGTGACTCACGAAACTATCAGGCGGGAAGGGGTTAGGATGCATTAGATCACTAATTCATCTTAGGCTACAGCACACACTTCAGAATCTTGGTTACTTCTTGGGGGAGGGCAGAGCAATGGGATCAGGGAAGAGTACGCAAGGGTGTGAGTGGTTGGGATCAGGTTCTAAAGTCTAGATCTCAAGTGGGCGGTAAGAGCACAAAGCTTCCCTTTATTATGTATATTTCATAACTTACACATGCATAGCAAATACTCTTTTGCATGCATCAAATATACATTAAAATAGTTTTTAGTGCTGAAGACCTTCAGCAAGATCTAGGGATTGACATCTTCATTTGGATATGTAATATATCTCTCAAACTTAACATGTCCAAAATGTAACTCTTGCTTTCCCCCCAAAACTGTTCTTTACCCAGTCTTTTCCTTCTCAGTAAATAGTGTCACCTTCCACAGCCTTAGTCACTCAAAACAAAAAAATTAGGAGCTGTACTTCATTGTCCTCTCCTTCCCCTTCCACGTCTGAAGTCTCACATTCTGTCAATTCTACCTCTTAAAAAATTACCCCCAAACCCGCAACTTTGCTCCATTTCTGCCACTACCATCCTAACCCAATCATCATCATATTTTGTCTTGCCTACTTCAGGAGCCCCTTACCTGGTTTCTTGCTTCCTAATCAGTGCATTTTCACTGTGGCCTCATGTGGTGGAAGAGTCAAGATATCTCTCTGGAGACTCTTTTATAAGAGCAGTAATTCCACTCATAAGGGCTTTGCCCTCATGATTTAAGCACCTCTCAAAGGCCATACCTACTAATATTGTCACACAGGGCACTGAGATTTCAACATATGAATTTGGGGGGGACACAAACATTCAGACCATAGCAGATGCACATGAACACTTTATTCACATAATAAATTTTTTCCCTTTCCCTCTTCTAAGCTGTAAACCATCCTTAAAAACATAGATACATGACTGAATCTCACTGTTTTCTACCCTACTGAAGTCCTGATATTGGTAATTTCTTGATTAGTTATGTAGATTAAAACTTTGGTGGCAACATAAACTCATAAATACTGTTTAAGTGGAAAGTTTTTAATACAAAATATAGCCATTTTGACTGCATTCCAATACCATGCCAATACTACACCAATACCCTAACATGTAATTTCATCCTTATATTATGTCCCCATACCCTACAAGTCCCCTTCTCGCATCCATCTCAAGCCCAGGCAGTATCCTCCCGTTCTCTGGGGCTATCTAACTTTTAGATAACTCTCCTTACTCCATGATACATGAGATGTATTTTCCTGCAATTATTCATCATTCCCACATTTAGCAGAGTCACTGGGCTGTTTCATTCTACCACCCTTTAGGACCTCACTTTGGGTGCTGTGTATCTGAAAGTGGTTGGTAAAGGTGTCAGGCAGATGTCATTGTTCCCCAAAATGAATGTAGTTTCAGTAATAGAGACAAGCCTAATCAGTAGTGCTAAACTCTACCCGCATTTTTTTTGAGATTTGTTGTTGGTACCATCTATTTAGCTATTATAAGCAAGGCAGTGGTAATGATAGCAGCCACCATACCAAAGACAATTGTGAAAGATATGCTCTACCTGATTAAAAACAGAAAACAGAAGCAGTTAATCCAGTGATCAACACATATAAATGTGTCCACCTCAAATCAATCTCTTATATTCTAACTTCCCTCTGAAACTATCAACCTGATCTTGGCAAATCTACCATCTCTCCTTTGTACTCTTAAACTTTACTTATTTTCCCTCCACTTAAATGTCTCTACATTACATCCATCTACTTGGGATCCCAAATGATTTTCCATGTTTTATCCTGAGTATTCCTTAAAGTTGACAATAGATAGATGCCATGAATACAGAATTCGAGCAAACTAGGTCAATAGTTGGGTGACTGGAACAAATGAAAAATATTTTCAAGGTTCGAGGATTGTTATTGGCTAAGCAGGTTTGGCCTCAAGGCATTCTGTGATCCTAGCAGCAGCATGGTGGCCTGAGGGAGGTGAGTTGGAAGTATGCTGGATAGAAACTGAGAGGACCAAACTTGCTTTGGGGTTGATCTTGTGTGTAGTTGTCTGGCAGTAAAAAGCTCCAAGTCCAAGATGACTTGGCAAACTCAGTTCCCTTCTGGGCTAGTGTGAATATCCAGAAGGTCTACTCTTTTAGATGATGTGTGGAATCAGTATTTCCTGGGCATTGAGGACGTGTAAGTGACAGCATCTGGATCCTAAGAGAGGTGGGGAAAAAGGGAATTTGGGACTGAAGTAGAACCCCAGTCAGTGCCTCTAGTTAGGAGACAGAGTTCAGCCCACCAGGAAGCGAGAGTTGGCAAGGGCCGGACCGTTTGGCTGTAGCCAGCAGTCAGGGTCCAGGGCACATAGCTCCAGGCCCAGAAGGTCCTGTAATATGAGTCAGAATTGGGCATGAGTCCATCCCACAGTCAGGCCTACTAGTAGCAATTGTGGGAAGGGTACCAGTCAATTGGCCCATGAGTCTACTTCCAGGGACCCATACCAGATCTGCAACATGAACTGCAGGTAAATTTCAAAGCTTAGTTTGTGTGGAAAACTCAGAAAGTGGATGGAAGACAGGCAGGGACAGACAGGGGCTGAAGGGACCATATGTGGAGAGTTATAGCTTCCTTGGCTTGTCTATATTTAACCTCATGTCTAAGGATAGACAATGATGGGCTCGTTAATGTTAACTGTCAATTTGAAAATATTTACCTTTTGATTAATTTTTCATTCAATTCTTCCTTATTTTATGTATTTACCTCTTCACACATATGTTTTCTCCATCATAATATGGACATTGTAATCATCTTTATCTTATAAATTCTTTTGAGTATTAAAATGACAAAATTAAAAGTACGTAACATGGAGCAGAGTGCTAGTTATATAACCCTCAATATGGTGGTTGTTATAAATATTAATATCTGCATCTGTTCCATACAGATTATAAATACCAACTGTTCATTTAATAAGTCTGCACTAGGCTTTATGCCAAGTTGACCATTTATCCAGTTTTTATTTTGATACTTTCTTTTTTTTTTTTCTTTCGGTACGCGGGCCTCTCACTGTTGTGGCCTCTCCCGTTGCGGAGCACAGGCTCCGGACGCGCAGGCTCAGCGGCCACGGCTCACGGGCCCAGCCGCTCCATGGCATGTGGGATCTTCCCGGACCGGGGCACGAACCCGCGTCCCCTGCATCAGCAGGCGGACTCTCAACCTCTGCGCCACCAGGGAAGTTCTATTTTGATACTTTCTTGATGCACAAGTTTAATGGCTATTTTTACTAAATTCACTTTCTTGAAATAGTTATCTGGTTTATTGTCCATTAATTTATAATTTGCTAGCTACTAAATATGGAATTTCATGTTTTTTAGTCCTAAATTCTCTAAGAGTTAAGCTTTTCTATCTCCTAGAGAAAAGTAATGTCTTTTTTAAAGCTATAAATTTGAAATTTAATGATAAATTCAATTACTAAGTCTAATTCTAGAATCTGGAGGAAGGTAATATCTTTCTACTGGCAGCTTTTTTAGAATCAACTCCTTATCTTCTGATTAAAAAAAATAATGTTCTAATTTTGACTGATTCGTTTGATGGAAATAACTATTTTACAAGCCAATGTTTATTTTTCATAGTGAAATCAATTGGCTTATATCTGTCCCTTTATACAAACTTTATGTTCCAGGGGTTGCAAATTCAATCAAAGAAATGAGACTATGGTCCAGGAAAGAAAGGTAAAACATTTCACAATTTATGAGGTGTGTACTGGAAGGAAATAGATCGTGTTAAGACAAATGTTTTCCTATGAAAAGAGACAGTATCAGAAAAATTATCACCAAATTTATTTGTTTAGTGAATATAGATCTGATATTTAAAAACCCAAAGTAAATTTCAGTTTAAAATATAATCATCTTGCAGTTGCATTGCTTCCTCTGTCTCCATCAGGGCAACTGCCTGTAGTTGGGTAACTTGTATAATTTACATACAAGTCAAGGGAGGTAGAGAGGACATTCACATTATAATCTATGGCACTAGTACCCACCCCTTGTGTTGTGCAGTGCACAATGTGTACAATGTACTCAGTGGCCTTAAGATATGGTAGACACATTTAAAATTAGGAACAATGTTAAATTCCTGTTTATTCATTCCACAAAAAGAAAAATACCTACATTTCAAATTAATGAATATTTATGGACTGACTTTTGTGTACCATTGAATGTATTACAATGCCTAAGAGAGAATTCCCACCCAAAAGGAGCATAGAAGGAAAGCCAGACAGATAAACAGAAAAATAGACTATAATATGTGTATTCAGTTAGGGAAATGCAGCTAAAGACAAAAATAGACTATAAGACATCTATTCAGTTAGAGAAATGCACAAGGCGCAATGGGACAAAGGAAAAGGGACATTTAATAAAAGCTGGGACTGCAGAAAAGAATTACTGGGAAGTTTGTCACATGGACTGAGCAATGTGTATGACCAAGTTTGCAAATAAAAAAAAAATAACCAAGCATTTCTAGAGAGAAACATCATGGGTAAAGTCATAGAGGCAAGAAATATAAGGGTATATAGGAGCTATAGGCAGCTCAATACTATTTAAGTTAAAAAAATAAGGTCAGGAGTAAAGAAAGAAGAGGCTAGACTTAAGGCAAATGCAATGAGATGTGAATAGAGTCAGAGAGTCCAACTTAGAGGTTATTACAATAATCCAGATAAGACTATGGTGAATGGTGAAACTAGGGTCAATATGGCAGAAATAGAGAAGAGGGAATAGAGTAGATAAATGTTCATCATTCATTCATTCCTCAAATATTTATTGAACATCAGAGACTGTGATAGCCTCTCTGAGTTCATAGACCAAGTCCCTGCCCAGCTGCAGTCACACAGGGGAGACACACAAGAGACAAACTCAGGAATTAGGTGCCTGAGAAATGTGGAAACAAGCAAGTAAAAGCAATGCAGCCTGGCTTCTGGATTTCTGAATGGACAACTGGATAGACTTCAGGTGCATTCCCTGAAGTCAGTAATACTGGAAAGGAGACGGACAATGACAAGTTCCGTAAAGGACACATTGAATTTGAGGCACTTCAACCATGAAATTTAAAGAATAATCTCAGTACTGAACTACACCAAGAATACAAAGAAATATATAAATTCTAAATGAACAGCAGTGAGATTTCTGCTAAACTAAATGCCTGCTTGGTACAGCTTTTGTTTGCAAATGGATACAATTCTCCAGGGACGAATTGCACCTGCAGAATTTCGTTTAAGGCTACACTGGTATTTATGGCAATAAAAAGATACTCAATAAAAATGGCAAGATTATCATTTAAAATGATAAAAAAAAAACAAAAACAAAAAAGCCCCACAAGACGCCCTAACTCCTTGGCAAACTTGCCGGGTTGTGTTCCAGTGTAAGACACAAGGAAAGGATTAGTTCTTGTGTGAAGGCTGCACCCAGACCAGATTAGGTGATGGCGTCTGGGCAAGTTTTATGCATGAATTAACATTTTTCTGTTCCAAGAAATTTTTTCCAAAATGTAACTTTTGTTATTTTAGTTCCAGTTATTTTCAAGAATAATGTTCAAATCTTTTGAACTAAGGAATTTACTTGATATATTTAAAAGATCATTTGTCTTCCTCCAAGTCTAATTTTCCTGATAAGCAAAGTTTTAACCTAGTTTCCTCAAGGGGAGAGAAATAGTTTCAAGGAAGAGGAAAGCACACAGTAAATTGGTGCAAACATCCAGAAAGTGCTTCATAATTTGAAACAGTCTAAGACAGATCCAAGAATAAAATTTTATATTTTTATGATAAAGAAGCTAGTTCCAAAATTAATTATGTTTTGATACTCCATAAATTGATACAACCATACAGAAACATAAGATGCCAAGAGTATTCCTCACATGTATTTTTAAACAATAAAATCAACTACACTTAACATACTCATCATACTTATGGCTTTTACCAGATTGGGGCAGCAATATGGGTTAAAAAGGAAAAAAAAATTTACTGAATTTAAAGGCCTTGTTTTGAGAGAGTTCACCTAATTATCTCAAAATTAGTTTCTAACTAATAAAGTCTATTAAATCAATATTTTGGGATTCAACTAATCTTTCTTAGCTATTATCCTAACGTTTAATAACATTTGATCTATATAAAATGTAAAAAAATATTTTAAATGTTAAAAAAATTTTTTTTAAACGTTCTATTTTTTAATCACAAAAGGGACTTCCCTGGTGGTCCAGTGGTTAAGACTCTGTGCTCCCAATGCAGGGGACCCGGGTTCAATCCCTGGTCAGGGAACTAGATCCCACATGCATGCCGCAACTAAGAGTTCGCATGCCGCAACTAACAAGCCGCATGCCGCAACTAAAAAAAAAATCCCGCATGCTGCAACGAAGATCCTGCATGCCGCAACTAAGACCCAGCACATCCAAAAATAAATAACTAAATAATAGATTAATAAATAATATTTTTTAAAATCATGCAAGAATAATATATTCATAAAAATGTTCCAAAGTTAAATGCCAGATTGTATTTATTAAGTCCTCCCTTGTGTATCTCACATGCACCATCATATTTTAGCCATTCATTTATTCATTCATTGATTTAAGTATTTATTGAGCATATGCTGCATATCCAGCACTTATAAGGCACAAATAAAAGGGAACAAGAATGCCGTTTTTTTTCCCCTTTTCCCTTATATTCTGGTGGTGAAAATGAGCAGGACCCTGCAAGGCTTGTGATTAGCTTATGGACATTCTTCTGATTGGTTGGTGGTGAGGTAACTAGGTGATATTTCACCTAGTCAACATCATCAACCTTCTGGTTCTAACCAGTCTGGGGTCTATGTGCTTATGGTAAGCATGCAGCTAACTTCTTCCACCTGGTGGGGGTTTTAGTATCTGCAAAACAATGCAAGGATATGGCTCAGTATATTATCTATAGCCCTTGAGGAGGAACTCCCTCATCTGGCTTTTAAAAACCCTTCCCAGAAAGCTATTGTGGGGTTCAGGTCCTTTGAGCATGAGCTGTCCATTCTCCTTGCTTAGCCCTGCAATATGCACTGTAATTTCCTACAATACAACCTGGTGTCAGTAGATTGGCTTTACTGTACATCGGGCAAGCAGACCCAAGTTTGATTCAGTAACAGTTGGGGAACAAACTATTGTGTGGTGTTTACCATGTGCCCCACTGTTTTAAGCGCTCATATTAACTCATGTAAGCCCTACAACAATCCTATGAAGTTAGTACTATTGTTATCCTATTTTACAGATAAAGAAAATGAGGCTCAGAGGGGTTAAGTAATTTGTCCAAGGTCACACAGCTAGCTAGTTAAGTAGTGGTCCCAGAAACAGAAAGGAATAGAGAAAATTAACAGTGCAAAATGTTAGAGTGTCTTTGTACATAACTTCAGAGAAATACAAATGGAGAGAATGAAGTAAAATAGTCAGATGGGGCTTCCCTGGTGGCGCAGTGGTTGAGAGTCCGCCTGCCGATGCAGGGGACGCAGGTTTGTGCCCCGGTCCGGGAAGATCCCACATGCCGCGGAGCGGCTGGGCCCGTGAGCCATGGCTGCTGAGCCTGCGCATCTGGAGCCTGTGCTCCGCAACAGGAGAGGCCACAACAGTGAGAGGCCCACGTAGGGCAAAAAAAAAAAAAAAAAAAGTCAGATGAAGTGACTTGTCAGGGATTTGTCTCCAATAGCATTTCAAAAGGAAACGGAATGTGGACTGATTAAGAGGAATTGTGGCCTGAGGACAGAAAACCGTTGAAGCCTGCTAGGCACAGCTAGGCAACCTGGCTTTTGTAACGGTTGGCTAAGAGGTACTCATCATCCTATTCTCTCACCTGTCTATACTTCAGATATGTCTAATATTCATCTATCAGAAGAATCACTAAAGAACATAACAGGCAACATTCTTTGCTGTTTTGACTTTTATAAAATGCTTCATTGTTAACTACTTGTAAAACAATTTTATTTCATATGTCAATGGCTGTTGGCATGATAGTCATTGTTTGACTTTCCATTTACTATTCTGGGAACATTTTCTATTGTACATTTATAAATGTCAGAAAGAAATAGTAGCTTGAGATTCAACTCTAGTTATTCCATTTTCTGTGTTTACCAGCAAATCACGAACACACTGCCACCTAGTGGGTCTTAGCAGCAGCCTCCATGATTGACAAATTGTAATGCAAGTATCTCAAGGCCACACTTCTTTACAATTTCTGTTTATACGTTGATTGCTTGGAATACAAAACTCCTTTGAATATAGAAATGATATCATGAGTGGTTGTTAGATTTCCAGCTTGTTCACAAAATCATTCATCCCATAATGTACTTTGAATGAACACTTTCCAGTTATGTTGCTCCATCTGCAGTCACAGATTCAAGGAGTCTTTTTTCTTTTTTTTTAACAGTGTCTTTTTCCTTTTGAATTTTATTTTATTTTATTTTTTATACAGCAGGTTCTTATTAGTTATCCACTTTATACATATTAGTGTATACATGTCAATCCCAATCTCCCAATTCATCACACCACCACCACCACCCCGCCACTTTCCCACCTTGGTGTCCGTATGTTTGTTCTCTACAACCGTGTCTCTATTTCTGCCCTGCAAACCAGTTCATCTGTACCATTTGTCTAGCTTCCACATATATGCATTAATATACAATATTTGTTTTTCTCTTTCTCACTTACTTCACTCTGTATGACAGTCTCTAGATCCATCCACGTCTCTACAAAAAACCCAATTTCATTCCTTTTTATGGCTGATTAATATTCCATTGTATATATGTACCACATCTTTTTTAGCCATTCGTCTGTCGATGGACATTTAGGTTGCTTACATGACCTGGCTATTGTAAATAGTGCTGCAATGAACATTGGAGTGCATGTGTCTTTTGAATTATCGTTTTCCCTGGGTATATGCCCAGTAGTGGGATTGCTGGGTCATATGGTAATTCTATTTAGTTTTTTGAGGATCCTCCATACTGTTCTCCAAAGTGGCTGTATCAATTTACATTCCCACCAACAGTGCAAGAGGGTTCCCTTTTCTCCACACCCTCTCCAACATTTGTTGTTTGTAGATTTTCTGATGATGCCGTTTCTAACTGGTGTGAGGTGATACCTCATTGTAGTTTTGATTTCCATTTCTCGAATGATTAGTGATGTTGAGCAGCTTTTCATGTGTTTCTTGGCCATCTGTATGTCTTGTTTGGAGAAATGTCTATTTAGCTCTTCTGCTTATTTTTTGATTGCGTTGTTTGTTTTTTTTAATATTGAGCTGCATGAGCTGTTTGTATATTTTGGAGATTAATCCTTTGTCCATTTATTAATTTGCAAATATTTTCTCCCATTCTGAGTGTTGTCTTTTCGTCTTGTTTGTAGTTTCCCTTCTGTGCAAAAGCTTTTAAGTTTCATTAGGTCCCATTTGTCTATTTTTGTTTTCATTTCCATTACTCTAGGATGTGGATCAAAAAAGATCTTGCTGTGATTTATGTCAAAGAGTATTCTTCCTATGTTTTCCTCTAAGAGTTTTATAGTGTCCAGATTTTAAGTTTTTTTGTTCTAGTTCTGTAAAACATGCCATTGGTAGTTTGATAGGGATTGCATTGAATCTGTAGACTGCTTTGGGTAGTAGAGTCATTTTCACAATATTGATTCTTCCAATCCAAGAACATGGTATATCTCTCCATCTGTTTGTATCATCATTAATTTCTTTTATCAGTGTCTTATAGTTTTCTGCATACAGATCCTTTGTCTCCTTAGGTAGGTTTATTCCTAGGTATTTTATTCTTTTTGTTGCAATGGTAAATGGGAGTATTTCCTTAATTTCTCTTTCAGATTTTTCATCATTTGTGTATAGGAATGCAAGAGACTTCTGTGCAATTAATTTTGTATCCTGCAACTTTACCAAATTCATTGATTAGATCTAGTAATTTTCTGTTGGCATCTTTAGGATTCTCTATGTATAGAGAACCATGTCATCTGCAAACAGTGACAGTTTTATTTCTTCTTTTCCAATTTGTATTCCTTTTATTTCTTTTTCTTCTCTGGTTGCCGTGGCTAGGACTTCCAAAACTATGTTGAATAATAGTGGTGAGAGTGGACATCCTTGTCTTGTTCCTGATCTTAAAGGAAATGCTTTCAGTTTTTCACCATTGAGAGTGATGTTTACTGTGGGTTTGTTGTATATGGTCTTTATTATGTTGCGGTAGGTTCCCTGTATGCCCACTTTCTGGAGAGTTTTTATCATAAATGGGTGTTGAATTTTGTCAAAAGATTTTCCTGCATCTATTGATCATGTGGTTTTTATTCTTCAATTTGTTAATATGGTGTATCACATTGATTGATTTGTGTATATTGAAGAATCCTGCATCCCTGGGATAAATCCCAGTTGGTCATGGTGTATGATCCTTTTAATGTGTTGTTGGATTCTGTTTGCTAGTATTTTGTTGAGGATTTTTGCGACTATATTCATCAGTGATATTGGACTGTAATTTTCTTTTTTTGTAATATCTTTGTCTGGTTTTGGTATCAGAGTGATGGTGGCCTCGTAGAATGAGTATGGGAGTGTTCCTTCCTCTGCAATTTTTTGGAAGAGTTTGAGAAGGATGGGTGCTAACGCTTCTCTAAATGTTTGATAAATTCGCCTGTGAAGCCATCTGGTCCTGCAGTTTTGTTTGTTGGAAGTTTTTTTTTTTTTTTTTTGCGTTACGCGGGCCTCTCACTGTTGTGGCCTCTCCCGCTGCAGAGCACAGGCGCCGGACGCGCAGGCTCGGCGGCCATGGCTCACGGGCCCAGCCGCTCCGTGGCATGTGGGATCTTCCTGGACCGGGGCACGAACCCGTGTCCCCTGCATCAGCAGGCGGACTCTCAACCACTGCGCCACCAGGGAAGCCTTTCACTCCTTTTAAATAAAAGACATTTTCTTGGTCCTGGATGGGCACAGACAACTGAAAGCACACTCTTCCCATCAATGCGTTCACACTTTCTATTCCCTCTCTCTTCTCTTTCTTTTTTTCTTACATTTTCTTCTCCTTCCTTCTTCTCCCCTCTAATATCCCATTTTTTTCATCTCTTTGAGAATATGATGAAAGATATGGCTCTTCTTCCCAAGAAGTTGCCTCTTAGCACGTACACACACTTTTACATGCATTTCAAGGAAGCCACAAATTTCCCCAGAGTCTATCAAGGGATCCTGCTTTGGGGAGCTCATCTTTATGTCTAAGAAAAATCCCATTCACGTGATAGATTATTATTTTTTTAATAATTTAAAATTATTTTTGAAACTATTACATACTAAAAAAATACTGTGCCCAGTTTTAATAGATACAATTGTTAAATGTTTGGAGAAAATTGAAATATCATCAAAATAAATAAAGGAATATACAGATAAGTTGCTTTCATGAATGGCTTTGGCAGGTGAGTAAACCGAGCAATCTCTTATGGATACTAGCAGTTCTGTTTTTTTCTATGATTATATTCTTGTCAACAACGTACAATCTCCCAACTGACATATATACAAAAATATGTATAAAATAGATAACTAATAAGAACCTGCCGTATAAAAATAAAATAAAATTCAAAAAAAACAACATACATTCATGTAATATATATAGTTTATAAAGTGATTTCACCTCTATTATCTCAATAAATCCTCACAAACCTCTTGAGAGCCTGGAAAGACAAATATTATCTTCATTTTACAGATGAAAAGATGAAATTTCAGAGAAGCCAGATGACTTGTATCTGAACTCACAAGCCTGGGTCTCCAAATGTCAAATCCAGTGAATATACCACCATATATCACTGGTTCTTACGACAATTATTCCCATATATGACGTCTCCATTCCAAGTTTTCATCGACATTCTAAATTATCTCTGCATTTGACTTCTTTTTGATACACATATAATTATATTTGTTTTTACATACATGTATATATTATATATGTATATAGAGAGAATACATAAATGTTCCATATATATTTCTGGCACACTGTAGGATGGCAATGACCTCTTCTCTCCCCTTCCACACTTTCTATTGACTTTCCATCCTAGCACATTCAAGTTATACAACATGCCATTGTAAGTCAACAGATGTTGTGAAAATCAAGGACAAGAACACCGTATTATTTCTCAATGCTTGTTAGCTTGAAAGCACGGTATACTACATAAATTTATTTTTATTATTAATTAATTTATTTATTTTGGCCACGCAGCACGGCTTGCGGGATCTTAGTTCCCTGACTAGGGATTGAACGCGGGCCCTTGGCAGTAAGAGCACAGAGTCCTAACCACTGGACCTCCAGGGAATTCCTGCAGATATACTACACAATTTTAATGGAGCCCTCTGGTCTGTCCATATATTGAGATCCAAATAAGTCATAATGCCATGGAACTATTCACTTATATTTAATGACTCTGTGCTAACCAAACTTTTTAAAGTGCTAGTATTCAAAAAGCACTGATCATTCCCAGAAGTAGCTGGAGGGCATTTTGTCACATACAACTATACCTGCAGAAAGCTCAAAAGAAGTCAAATGCAAGGTCAAAGCTTTAGACATGGGACACTTAGTCTATTTCAGTCGTGATGTTCGTACAGTTCCCCTACTGAGAGAGATTTACTTCTGAGGGATCCAGTAATTTTCCCAGAGCCAGATATGTATCTATAAAGAATTTCCACCTGTCATTTTGTTAATCACTGAATTTAAATTCAATAACCTCTTTGGTTACTTATGACTAAATCCCACCTGATCCCCAAAAGTCACAAGTTGGGCTCTCTCAACAATAAGAGGAGTTATACATGAGCAAGTATGACTAATACCTAAATAACACATTCAGATTGTGTTCAGATTTCAGATTATTAATATCTGGGGGGAAGCAGCCAAGTGGTTCTGCTGACTAGAATATTAATAACAATAATAAATTTTAAAAACCTCTAAATTCTTCAGGGGCTTTTAAACTCATTTTTAAGCCACTTGGATTACTGCCAGTGTTATTTTCAAAGTAGAGAACGAGTCTACTATAAGAATATATGGCTTTGATTTTGTGGGTAAATTAAGACCTATAATCTTTATATTCTTAAATGAGGAATTATAGCTTAACATAGGTGTATATTTGAAATTTATAAAAGGTTTTTAATAAATATTGTCTTGCTCAAAGATATTTGCTTTTTGGGTTTCGCCATTTCAGAAGGCCTATATTTTCCACTTTGAATGCTCTTTTTATTGAACAGATGATAACAAAATATAACACTAAGGACTTTAGGCCAAAACATGTGAAAAGACTGTATTTTGTATCTTTAAGTTTCTTTTCTTCATCTTTAACCAAAGTCATTAATAATACCTCCTCAATTCACATACTTTTATGCCCTTTCTACCCTCCCTCTCACCAAAAGCTAATATCAAAAAAGCAGCTGGGAATTCTGGTTATACAGAGTGAATTAAACACACGCATTTACTGTCGATCCTTTCTAATACTGCAAAATGAAAATAAATGCATAAAAGGGCATAAATCTACAAAAACAAAAAGAATGGAAGAACAGATAACAGCAGATGAAAGATGTCAACAAAACTTTGGGCTCAGGGAAGCAGATGGATGAAAAGTAATTGATTTAACAGATCAGAGATAACAGAACTGTGAGCTTGCCGGAGAGAAAGTTGCTTAGCTCTGCTAAACGTCAGAAAGGCACAAATTCTAGAGACAGTAGATATTTCTGAAAGCAGAACTTGAGAGCAAAACTGCAACCTGGAGGATAAGTAGAAAGTTTGTGTGAGAGTCAGTTAGACCCCCAGGTTCCCTCTCCAAGAGTCTGGCCCTATTCTACCTCTACTGAAGAGATTTATCTTTGGAGAGACTTACAGTTGAAAATGGAAAGTGTGTTGGTATTGATGAAAGGCAAAACCAAAACTAAGGGAATTAAACAGAATGTCTTAACTGAATGTCCTAACTGAATGGTGAGACTCTCAAGGCTCCCGTTGTCTCCCAGATTGCTTATAGCTGGGCTTTTCTTTTCCAGGCAGGGGACAGAAAAGCATAAGGTCGCCAGTGGTTCTCAATCCAGGGTGATTTGCCCCTTTGGGGACTTTTGGCAATGTCTGGAGACATGTTTGGTACTGGCATCTTAGTGGTAGAAGCCAGGGATGCTGGTAAGCCTCCTACAAATGCACAGGCCAGCCCCACACAACGAGGTATTATGTGGCATAAAATGTCCATAGTGCTGAGTTTGAGAAACTCTGTACCAAGGCAGTGATTTTCAAAGTGTGGTCCCCAGATCAACAGCATCTGCAATGACTGGGAACTTGACAGAAATGCAAATTCTCCCTAGATGTCTCCATAGATCTACTGGATCACAAACTTTGAGGACAGTGCGTGTGGCGGTGAGGGAGGTGAAGCTCAGCCCTCCTTTTTAACAGACCCTCCGAGTAATTCTGATCCAGCTACAGTATGACAACTATTGCTGAACCAATGCTCTAAGGAAATTGCAACCCAAGAAAAAAGTCCTACAGGTGCTGAGAGCTGGTGATCCTCCACACAAAAGTCTTGTCACTTCCTCAATATTCTCATCACATGCGAAACCCACTCCTACCCCATGAGAACCATCAGCTTTTTAGTGCTTCACCCTTTAAAAAGAACAAACATCAAGATACATCAAAAGATTATTGAGAAAGTCAGCCACCAAAACAAACAAAAGGTTTATGCGTGTGCATATATGTCCAGTTGCCCCTTGAACAACAGGGAGGTAAGGGATGCTGACTCTCCCACAGTTGAAAGTATGCATGTAACTTGGCCCACCGTATCAGCAGTTCTGCATCCACGGATTCCACCAACCATGGATCATGTAGTATGTACTATTGAAAAAAATCCATGTACGAGTGGACCCATGCAGTTCAAACCCATGTTGTTCAAGGGTCAGCTGCACACACACACACACACACACACACACACACACACATACACACACACTGAAATCTTATACAGACATACGTCGGAATATTACGGGTTTGGTTCTCGACCACCACAAAAAAGCAAATATCGCAATAAAGTGAGTCACACAAATGTTTTGGTTTCCCAGTGCATATAAAAGTTAGGTTTACATTTTACTGTAGTCTAGTAAGTGTGCAGTAGCATTATGTCTAACAAAAACAATGTGCTCACCTTAATTAACAAAAACTTTATTGCTAACCATCATCCGAGCCCTCAGTGAGTCGTAGTAGTAACATCAAAGATCACTGATCACCATGACAAATATAACAACAATGAAAGCATTTGAAATATTGCAAGAATTACCAAAATGTGACACAGAGGCATGAAGTGAGCAAACGCTGTTTGAAGAGTGACGCTGATAGTCTTGCTTGATGCTTTCAATTTGTAAAAAATCACAGTATCTGTGAAGTGCAATAAAATGAGGTATACCTGTAATTAATATTAATACATGAATATTCAACAAAATAAGATGGGGTTCAAAAACAAGGCACAGAATCAGAACAGGGGCCTCAAAATTAGGTCCCAAATTATAACAAGGATAACTTGATACTGAATCCCAGAGTGAACAGAGTTAAATGACTTTATTATCTTCTAAGGACTGAATTGATTCTGGACAGATAGTTGGTTCAAACGTTGAGACACTAGCTCTGACTGAGGGGAGCTGCAGAACTTAGAGACCAGGAAGGTCTTTCCTGACAAGGCAAGAGCATTTTGTAACAATATCTTGAGCATGTATGACTTGGGAATCAGTGCCTACTTAACTTTTTGTTTCCTTCTGTGGTTTTCAAAGTTGTTCAGTGAAAGTTGTCGTCTCCTGTCTTCGGAAAAAACATTCGGCAGTTTCATGCCTTCTCACTCTTAAACTAACAAAATATCCCACCATCACTTAGAGTCATGAAACACAGTCTCAATTTTCACATGAGAAATGTCCAGCCCAGTATATCAATCAACACTTCCATATTTATTTGTTCCAAATTTATCCTCCTCCCTCTCTTTCAGCTACAACTCACAAAGGCAAGAAGGTGTTCATTAGGAAGAGGTGTTTGTTAGCTCTGGTTTCCTCTCTTTTGCTCTGTTTCTGCCACCAGTGCTAACAGTGGTTTAGCACCTGAGGTCTCGGAAGTGAGGAAGAAGAGGGGAAGAGACACTCTCTGGGCTCAATGGAGGTTTCAAACAGGCTTGTTCCTCACTGGGCACTTCCTTGGTTTCATCAGAGGCCCCTCTCCTGATGGGAGATAGAATCCGTTCCTCTAGCTACCTCTCCAACCTTGGTTCCTGGTCCTCTGGTTGTCCAACCAAGTAGAAGCAGAAGTTCCTCTAGGACAGGACTTTAAATTCTGCTCCAGACCAGTTCCCTTTGGCTCTTCATCTCCCTCTCTCTAACACAGCTGGCTTCTGGCCACAGAAAACCCTTCCATAGCCTGTGTCCTCAACACAGCCACCTCCATTCTGCTTAAACTTTCTCAGGTTGACTCAGACACCAAGCTCTCTGAGCAGCCCCCTCACTCACCTAGTGTGGAGTTGGAGGTCAGTGACTCCCACTGTGTTTGGTGGGGATGAAGGGACAGTATAACAACTCTCTCTAAGAATTTCTCATAGTTGCCCTGCTCTCAGCCCTTTTACATTTGAAGTTGGCAAAGAGGTCAAAAAAATATTGAATCAGTTCTCAAACATTTTCTTCATAAATTCTGCGTGGGAGGATTTGCCTCAATCATTTTATATCTGACACCTATTGTACTGATGCCCAAGTTGACAATGAGGCAGATTGAATCCTACTCTTACAGACTTGTACAATCATACACATGGAAGAAAGTGGAAGCTCCAACAAGGAATTGTGTGGTAAGTCAGCCCCCAAAATAAATTTAAAAAATCCCCTCCTCCAACTCCAGGTTGTAACTACCCACACTTTCCTTGGCTAAAGACTGAGTAGTTTGCTCTTTTAAAAACTCAGTCATGGTCTGGGGAGAAAAAGGATCTAGGACTGGAAGCCCCATAAACTGGGTCAGCCCACCAGTGTGTGACCGAATCCAAACCTTAGGATAGGAAATGCGTATTCAGCAAAGTATTTCCTTTTATGTATATTTGATCCTTCTCAATGGGATGTTTCCAGACTAGAACCTAGGAGATGAATCAGGAAAAAGCCTAAAAGAAAGCAGTAGTCCAACAACTGTCTTTACAAATTTTATTTTTAACACTTCAGGCATTCCCCTTGCTCTAAGTTTCAGCTGATTTTTAAAAGTATAGGAAGGTCAGCCCCGGGAAGACGCTTCCCTCACTTTTTCAGGAAGACTCAGAATACTGCTGTGCAGGCACCCAGTACCATGAGAGTGGCTGCACGGAAGTCCAGGGCAGATCAGTGGGCTGGGGTCGGGCTTGCCCTTGCCTCTGGCCTTTGGCTGAGCACATAGCTTCTCCAAGCCCCAGTTCCCTCATGTCTTGTCAAATTCATCTTTAATCAAATGTAAGTGATTTCTAAATAAACTTCCAGGGCTAATATGTTGTGATTCTGACAATAAAATAAAACACTCTTTTGATAACTGGATAAATAAAATCAATACTCAGTAGAAAAGACTCAATTACAAGAAAAGATTCGAATCAAATAATTCTAACATCACTTCTGAAAGTATGAAAAACAGAAGAATGGGGAGGAGGTCGATTCTATTTGCTTATTCTATTGGTTTTCCTTTTTAAATATAGCTCCTCCTCTCTGCAGCTGCGTGATTTGGCAGAAGAGGTGAGATGGAGCACAGAATGTGTGGTTCTTTGTCAGGGCTTCCTGGCTCTGCTTCAGCCTTTATTCCATCCTCCCTGCACTGCTCCATGTGAGATCATATACAGAAGGTACTCCTGGCTAGTACCTACCATTGGGTTTACCACTGACCGACTCTCCCTTCTCAATCCCTGGGAGAAGAGTATTAGCTATGATTTTAGTTTATTTTTTAAAGGTCTAAACCTGCTAAATCCAAAACATTGCTGTGGCTTTTGAATGCCTCATGCTCAGATCTATCCAAAGCAGTAGAAAAACTTAGTGGCTGTCTTAACAGATACACATTTGCAATCAATCTTCAGCTCATTACTTTTGCAATAGAATTCAGATCCTTAAGCCCTTGAGATATGCAATCTACAATTGTAGGGCTTGGGAATTTACAGGTGTTACATTATCTGCAGTGAGCACATTTACTGTAATTTTGAATTCAATAGAAGCACATTATTTATTGCCAGGAAAAATTATAATACTAAAAATAGAATAGAAAACTATAACATTCAAGAAAATTGTATTCCCTAGATCAAAACCAGAGCTATGTATATGCACAATGTATAGGAATTTTGTTACAGTGTGGTATATTGTGACTTAATTTTTAAACAAAAAGAATTTAAATAGTTTTATTAACCAACAATACTTTTAGAAGACAAAGATAATTAACCTTGTAAAACAAATCATTCCTTTGGCCAATAATGAGATAACATATATGAAATATTTCTACTAATACAAATGCTACCCATGAAGGGTTCTAAAATGTTTTGCATATGAAATGAAGTCTTCTCAAAAGGCAATATAGGTTTTACTAAGATTACATTCATATTAAAAAGTTCCAATATTTATAAAGGTAGGGAGGCAATTATGGTGATGGTGTTTTACCTTCTTAGAAACACACTGAAACTGATTCTGTGACTCAAATGGAAAGGCCTGCCAGAAAACTCTCGTAGAATGCTATTCCCTGATATAAGAAGACAGGGGCAGACCTTCAAGATGGCAGAGGAGTAAGACGTAGAGATCACCTTCCTCCCCACAAATACATCAGAAATTCATCTACATGTGGAACAACTCCTACAGAACACCTACTGAACGCTGGCAGAAGACCTCAGACCTCCCAAAAGGCAAGAAACTCCCCACGTACCTGGGTAGGGCAAAAGAAAAAAGAATAAACAGAGACAAAAGGATAGGTACGGGACCTGTACCAGTGGGAGGGAGCTGTGAAGGAGGAAAGGTTTCCACACACTAGGACGCCCTTCGCGGGTGGAGACTGCGGGTGGCGGAGCGGGGAAGCTTCAGAGCCACAGAGGAGAGCGCAGCAACAGGGGTGTGGAGGGCAAGCGGAGAGATTCCTGCACAGAGGATTGGTGCCGACCAGCACTCATCAGCCTGAGAGGCTTGTCAGCTCACCTGCCAGGGCAGGCGGGGGCTGGGAGCTGAGGCTCGGGCTTTGGAGGTCAGATCCCAGGGAGAAGACTGGGGTTGGCTGTGTGAACACAGACTGAAGGGGCTAGTGCGCCGCAGCTAGCCGGGAGGGAGTCTGGGGAAAAGTCTGGAGCTGCCTAAGCGGCAAGAGACCATTGTTTCGGGGTGTATGAGGAGAGGGGATTCAGAGCGCCGCCTAAATGAGCTCCAGAGATGGGTGCAAGCTACGGCTATCAGCGCCGACACCAGAGACGGGCATGGGACGCTAAGGCTGCTGCTGCTGCCACCAAGAAGCCTGTGTGCGAGCACAGGTCACTATCCACACCTCCCCTCCCGGGAGCCTGTGCAGCCCGCCACTGCCAGGGTCCCGTGATCCAGGGACAACTTCCCCGGGAGAACGCACGGCGCACCTCAGGCTGGTGCAACGTCACGCTGGCCTCTGCCGCCGCAAGCTCACCCCGCATCCGTACCCCTCCCTCTCCCCGGCCTGAGTGAGCCAGAGCCCCCAATCAGCTGCTACTTTAACCCCATCCAGTCTGAACAAAGAGCAAATGCCCTCAGGCGACCTACACGCAGAGGCGGGGCCAAATCCAAATCTGAACCCCAGGAGCTGTGCAAACAAAGAAGAGAAAGGGAAATCTCTCCCAGCAGCCTCAGGAGCGGTGGACTAAATCTCCACAATCAACTTGATGTACCTGCATCTGTGGAATACCTGAATAGACAACGAATCATCCAAAAATTGAGGCGGTGGACTTTGGGAGCAACTGTAGACTTGGGGTTTGCTTTCTGCATCAAATTTGTTTCTGGTTTTATGTTTATCTTAGTTTAGTATTTAGTGTTTATTAGAATTGGTATATTTGTTTATTGATTTGGATGCTCTTTTCCTTTCTTTTTTTAGTATATATAGGTATATATATATTTTCCTTTTTCTTTTTTTGTGAGTGTGTGTGTTTATGCCTCTTTGTGTGATTTTGTCTCTATAGCTTTGCTTTTACCATTTATCCTAGGGCTCTGTTGGTCCATTTTGGGGGTTTTCTTAAATATAGTTTTCAGTGCTTGTTATCATTGGTGGATTTGATTTTTGGTTTGGTTGCTCTCTTCTTTCTTTCTTTCTATCTTGTTTTTTTAATTACTTTTTAATTTTTATTAATTATTTTTTAATAACTTTCTTTTCTTTTCTTTCTTTCATTCATTCTTTCCTTTCTTTTTTTCTCCCTTTTCTTCTGAGCTATGTGGCATCTAACATCTAACAGCATCTTGGTGCTCCAGCCGGGGGTCAGGCTTGTGCCTCTGAGGTGGGAGAGCTGAGTTCAGGACATTGGTCCACCAGATACCTCCCGGATCCACGTAATATCAAATGACGAAAGCTCTCCCAGAGATCTCCATCTCAATGCTAAGACCCAGCTCCACTCAACGACTAGCAAGCTACAGTGTTGGACACCCTAGGGCAAACAACTAGCAAGACAGGAACACAACCCCACTCATTAGCAGAGAGGCTGCCTAAAATCATAATAAGTTCACAGACACCCCAAAACACACCATGGGATGCAGTCCTGCCCATCAACAAGACAAGATCCAGCCTCATCCACAAGAACACAGGCACCAGTCCCCTCCACCAGGAAGCCTAAGGAACCCAATGAACCAACCTTAGCCACTGGGGGAAGACACCAAAAACAATGGGAACTACGAACCTGCAGCCTACAAAAAGGAGACCCCAAACACAGTAAGTTAAGCAAAATGAGAAGACAGAGAAACACACAGCAGATAAAGGAGCAAGGGGAAAAGCCACCAGACCAAACAAATGAAGAGGAAATAGGCAGTCTACCTGAAAAAGAATTCATAGTAATGATAGTAAAGATGATCCAAAATCTTGGAAATAGAATGGAGAAAATACAAGAAACATTTAACAAGGACCTAGAAGAACTAAAGAGGAAACAAACAATAATGAACAGCACAATAAATGAAATTAAAAATTCTCTACAAGGAATCAATAGCAGAATAACTGAGGCAGAAGAATGGGTAAGTGACTGGGAAGATAAAATAGTAGAAATAACTAATGCAGAGCAGAATAAAAAAGAAAAGAATGACAAGAATTGAGGACAGTCTCAGAGACCTTTGGGAAAACATTAAACACACCTACATTCGAATTATAGGGGTCCCAGAAGAGGAAGAGAAAAAGAAAGGGACTGAGAAAATATTTGAAGAGATTATAGTTGAAAACTTCCCAAATATGGGAAAGGAAATATTCAAGTCCAGGAAGCACAGAGAGTCCCATAGAAGACAAATCCAAGGAGAAATATGCCAAGACATATATTAATCAAACTATCAAAAATTAAATACAAAGAAAACATATTAAAAGCAGCAAGGGAAAAACAACAAATAACATACAAAGGAATCCCCATAAGGTTAACAGCTGATTTTTCAGCAGAAACTTTGCAAGCCAGAAGGGAGTGGCAGGACATATTTAAAGTGATGAAAGGGAAAAAGCTACAACCAAGATTACTCTAACCAGCAAGGATCTCATTCAGATTGGATAGAGAAATTAAAACCTTTACACACAAGAAAAAGCTAAGACAATTCAGCACCACCAATGGGAGTGAAACACTCCCATTTACCAATGCAACAAAAAGAATAAAATACCTAGGAATAAACCTACCTAAGGAGACAAAAGACCTGTATGCAGAAAACTATAAGACATGGATGAAAGAAATTAAATGTGATGCAAACAGATGGAGAGATATACCATGTTCTTGGATTGGAAGAATCAACATTGTGAAAATGGCTATACTACCCAAAGCAATCTACACCTTCAATGCAATCCCTATCAAACTACCAATGGCATTTTTCACAGAATTAGAACAAAAAATTTCACAATTTGTATGGAAACACAAAAGACTCCGGATAGACAAATCAATCTTGAGAAGGAAAAACAGAGCTGGAGGATTCAGGCTCCTGGACTTCACACTATACTACAAAGCTACAGTATTCAAGACAATATGGTACTGGCAAAAAACCGGAAATATAGATCAATGGAACAGGAGAGAAAGCCCAGAGATAAACCCATGCACCTATGGTCAACTAATCTATGACAAGGGAGGCAAGGATATACAATGGAGAAAAGACAGCGTCTTCAATAAGTGGTGCTGGGAAAACTGGACAGCTACATGTAAAAGAATGAAATTATAACACTGCCTAACACCATACACAAAACTAAACTCAAAATGGATTAGAGAGCTAAATGTAAGACCAAACACTATGAAACTTTTAGAGGAAAACATAGAACACTCTATGACATAAATCACAGCAAGATCCTTTTTGACTCACCTCCTAGAGAAATGGAAATAAAAACAAAAATAAACAAATGGGACCTAATGAAACTAAAATCTTTTGCACAGCAAAGGAAACCATAAGGCAGACGAAAAACAACCCTCAGAATGGGAGAAAGTAGTTTCAAATGAAGCAACTGACAAAGGATTAATCTCCAAAACTTACAAGCAGCTCATGCAGCTCAATATCAAAAAAACAAACAACCCAATCCTAAAATGGGTAGAAGACCTAAATAGATATTTCTCCAAAGATATACAGATTGCCAACAAACACATGAAAGAATGCTCAACATCACTAATCATTAGAGAAATGCAAATCAAAATTACAATGAGGTATCACCTCATACTGGTCAGAATGGCCATGATCAAAAAATCTACAAACAATAAACGCTGGAGAGGGTGTGGAGAAAAGGGAACCCTCTTGCA
This sequence comes from Delphinus delphis, assembly GCF_949987515.2. Taxonomy (NCBI): domain Eukaryota; kingdom Metazoa; phylum Chordata; class Mammalia; order Artiodactyla; family Delphinidae; genus Delphinus; species Delphinus delphis. The sequence continues at coordinate 31,927,238 of NC_082696.1, forward strand.
CTGTTGGTGGGAATGTAAATTGATACAGCCACTAAGGAGAACAGTATGGAGGTTCCTTAGAAAACTAAAAATAGAAGCACCATACATCCCAGCAATCCCACTACTGGGCATACACCCTGAGAAAACCATAATTCATAAAGAGTCATGCACCACAATGTTCATTGCAGCTCTATTTACAGTAGCCAGGACATGGAAGCAACATAAGTTCCATTGACAGATGAATGGATAAAGAAGATGTGGCACATATGTACAATGGAATATTACTCATCTGTAAAAAGAAATGAAATTGAGTTATTTGTAGTAAGGTGAATGGAACTAGAGTCTGTCATACAGAGTGAAGTAAGTCAGAAAGAGAAAAACAAATACTGTATTCCACATGTATATGGAATGTAAAAAAAAAAACAGAAAAAAATGTTCTGGAAAACCTAAGGGCAGGACAGGAATAAAGATGCAGATGTAGAGAATGGACCTGAGGACATGGGGAGGGGGAATGGTAAGCTGGGACAAAGTGAGAGAGTGGCATGGACATATATATACTACCAAATGTAAAATAGCTAGCTAGTGGGAAGCAGCCACATAGCGCTGGGAGATCAGCTCGGTGCCTTGTGACCACCTAGAAGGGTGGGATAGGGAGGGTGGGAGGGAGATGCAAGAGGGAGGAGATATGGGGATATATGTATATGTATAGCTGATTCACTTTGTTATAAAGCAGAAACTAACACACCATTGTAAAGCAATTATATTCCAATAAAGACGATAAAAAAAAAGGAGAGAGAAACTATGGGTACACTACTCTCTAATTTTTCTATATGTCTGCAGTCTATTTAGGGTTTCAATTTAGGACAGGATGTTACGCTCAGAAACGGTATTATCTTAATTGAACAACAGAATTACCTGCAATTTTGTAAATAGCAGAAAGGTTTTTCTCCTTCATATGATATTATTAGGTGATTGCTTTCTGAGCCGGAAGGAGCAATCTGGGAAGGGTGATGTATACAATTAAAAAGGAGTCAGGTATGGGGCTTTTACTTTCCAATGGTACAGGAGCTTAGAAGAGAACGCGCAAGGACGTCGTTAACACACGCGATAGCCGTGAAAATGGTCTGGATTCTGACTCCCCACTCCACACAATAATTGGTGCCCCTAATCCCATGAGTCTCCTCCTTCCTCTGGGAGGGTGCAAGGAAGCTCATACTTCTTGGTGCCTTTTAGACTTCTTGCTACTCTGTTTCAGTTCCACTGCTTGGTGGCTATGTGAGCTATAGCCTTGCTGCTTCTGAGGATTTCACCTGTGCCTCTCGGTCTGATTTATTGACTCTGTGGCTTCTGATGTCAACGATATTAAAAGCACTAACACTAACTTTGTAGCTCCAATATTAAAAGAAACAACAACAACAACATTCAACAACAATAGCTACCATTTCCTGAGCATTTGTGCGTGTGTGTGTGCCAGGCAGAGTGCTAACACTAGCACCGACTTATCTGATGACCACAACAACCCTCCAAAATGGAGAATCCTGTTGTCCCTATTTTACAAGTAAGAAATGTGAAACCGGGCTTCCCTGGTGGCGCAGTGGTTGAGAGTCCACCTGCCAATGCAGGGGACACGGGTTCGTGCCCTGGTCTGGGAGGATCCCACATGCCGCGGAGCGGCTGGGCCCGTGGGCCATGGCCGCTGAGCCTGTGCGTCCGGAGCCTGTGCTCCGCGGCGGGAGGGGCCGCAGCGGTGAGAGGCCCGCGTACCGCAAAAAAAAAAAAAAAAAAGAAATGTGAAACTTTCTGAAAGTCACACAACAAGCTGGGTTACAAACCCAGAATTTAGAATCTCACACCTAACCTCTTATGCCTTTCATTCTAATTTCCTGTATCATGAGAAATGATATTTTCTGACAGTTTACAAAATGCCAGGCAGGATATCAAGTACTCCACCTGCATCTTCCCATTTGTGACCACAGTGTTTAAAATCCTCTGACCCTCCTTCAGTAGATTTGGAGAAGGATCTCTTCTCACTGAGGTCAAAATTACGTAAAAAGACTGCTGTAGTAGTAGCCGAGTCTTACCACCAGAGATTAGAATATGAGTCTTGATTTTGACACTCCCTAATTTTGTAAAGTTATTTAAACTCTCTAAGCCTATGATTCTTCATCATTAAAATAAAGATAATAGCCATATCTGTTTCAAGAGTTATTAAGAGAATTAAAAATTATAACATGTAAAGAACAACATATACTCATTTTAATTTCTCAATAAATGTTGGCTATCCTAATATTAATATTGGTATTTTTCTCCTGAAAGATAGCCTCACAAATTTCTCTCCCAAGTACGTTGGGACACCTTTACTTGGATCTAAGTCAAATGGCCATTGTGAATCAGTATCTAGGAAGAATTTTCAGCACCTTGATTTTCTTCTACATCAAAGTAACTCTGCTTCTTTGAAAAGGAACTTTTGCCTTGATTTGAAGCAGACGTTATCATTCTCTTGTTCCAGAGTCTTAATCTAGTTATCTAGGACCTACCCACCAGCCCCCAAATTTATTCTACTTGTATCTTTTACAAGGTATGCTGTGTCACCATCAAAATTGGGATCTTGGAATCTTTCCAGGTCATTTTACAGATGAAATTTCTCTCCTAGGACCTTTTCTACTATATATATATATATATACATATATATATATATATGTATATATATATATACACACATATATGTATATATAAAGTAGCATGAATCTTTGAACTTGCCAAATCAAGGAGGTTGAGATAGAAAGAAGGCCTCTTGGCCCTTTCCAGAATTTATAGACATCTCAAAATCCTCTGGGACTTTATCTTCACTTTCTGAGGGAGACTCCCCCAGGAATTTGTTGGTCATGCACTCCAGTTCCTGGTTTGATCAAAACTAGCCTAGACAGTGGTTGAGAGTCCGCCTGCCGATGCAGGGGACACGGGTTCGTGCCCCGGTCTGGGAGGATCCCACGTGCCGCGGAGCGGCTGGGCCCGTGAGCCATGGCCACTGAGCCTGCGCGTCCGGAGCCTGTGCTCCGCAACGGGAGAGGCCACAACAGTGAGAGGCCCTCATACCGCAAAAAAAAAAAAAAACTAGCCTAGAGCTAAACCAAGTAAACCCAAAGGAACAAAGTAAAAACCAAACAAAATCTTGTTTGACTGGGGAGGCCTAATGTGGAGCAGAATATGAGACTTCTCACATGCTTCTCCTAGGATTTTATCACATATAACTCAACAAATTCTTTATGTTCCCTAAAAACTTAAATTTAAAATATTGGATGGGAAGCGCTTGGCTCCCTATGAGATGAAACTCATCTCCCTCATGGTCAGCCACTTATGTCAATGTCAAAAGACATTATGAAAGTACAGGTCTCAATTGGCAATGTGGAAATGGACTTTTTACAGATCTTCATTTCTAAATAACTAGCTCATATTTTAAAAATTGATTAGAATGATCAAATTAAATAAAGCATTGGCCTACTTAATTTTATAACCAAAGCTATTTAAAACTTATTCTAACTTGTGGACTAATCATTAACAGCCAATTGACCTAAATTAACTCTGTAATAAAATCCTACAAAAATACATTGAGGATCACAGTTATTCAGTTTTCAAAAGTAAATTCTCTGTTCTTCCCACTGTTTGTGGAACAATCCAACTGAATATTAAGCCATTTTTCCCTTATTAAATTGTAAACCTGGGTTTCCTAAATTAATACTCTAATTCCTCCCTTAAAGAATATTTGAGTTATATTTTTAATAAGGCCTTAGAAGAATACTTATTTTCATGGTTATTGAATACTTTTTAGCAATTACCAAAAACAGAAAAATACAAAAACAAAAAAGAAAGCTTAACTCCAAACCTATCCTCCAATACTCACCACCTTCAAAAATTAAGAATTTCAAGACAGCAACAACAGAGCAATAAACCAAGACTGGGCCCTTCAAACATGGGGCTCTGTGCAATACACAGTTCACATGTGCATGAAGCCAGCCCTGCTCACAGCTGTATTCACCCCATATACGGTCTCTCACAGTTAGTCAATGCTTCCTTTTTCACTGCATGTGTAAGTTTAGATGTGTGTATAAAATTTGGGCTTTGTGATTTTATAAATATTACAAAATATTTTAGATACATGAAAGTGTGTTCAAAAGCACAGAAAATACAGGGAAAATAGATTAAAATAATTCAAAGAACTTAGCAGACAGAGAAAGTGAGAAAGTCGGAACAATAGTTAGATCATGCATATCCTTTGTCACATTATAGAAATAGAACCCCAGTAGTGAATCGATAGTTAATACTTAAACCAGTAGTTTCGAATCTTTACAAAAAAGAAACAGGCTCAGATGGTTTATCAGCTAGTTCTACCAAATAGTCAATGAACTCTTCCAGAGAATAGAAGAAAGAACATTTCCTGGCTCATTTTATGAGGTTAGTATGAATCTTGATACCTATTTTGGATAATGTTCTCCCTCTACTCTGTACTTGCCCTTTATACTTTTCTCTGGGGTTAGAAGCTTGCAAACTATATCTCATAGTCTCCTTGTCATCTGGATTTCTGTTAATTTCTGCTGATTTGAGGCACTGACAAGAGATTGAAAGATGAGAAAAATGAAGTGATTTCTCATTTCTGGCAGTTCCTCCAGCAATGGCAGCTTCAGCTGGGCAGTGGCAGCCACCTTTAAGAGTGGGTTACGTGATTTTTCAACTCCCTTTCAACTGTAGCAGCCTCAGAATCATAGCAATCATAGGTACTAGGTATCATTGAGTAACTAATTTTTCCCTTTGTGTTCCTCTAACCCACCCAATAACTTTGTAACGAATTTAATGCCCTATATTATGTTTCCACTTCTTGAAATATCTAGAATAGTCCTGTATTTTCCTGCTTGAATACTGACTTAATGCTTAAATCATCCAAGAATAGTTTGAGAAAGAATTAAACATTTTTGTATGAGTGTAAAGGTCCTAAAAAAAATATTAGCAAATCAATTTAGCAATGTATTTAAAAAGATAATATGTGATTGCCAAGTTGTGTTTATTCCAAGATTTCAAGGTTGGTTGAATATGGGATGATCAATCAACACATTTCACACCAGTAATATTTGAAAGTAGAAAAACCATATGATCTTCTTTATAGACTCAGGAAAAACGTTTAATGGAATTTAGTATCCATTCATGGTTAAAATTGTTATCTAACTAGGAATAAAAGGGATGTCCGTAACCTGATAAAGGGAATCTACAAAGGCCTACATAGCTATCATTTTTCTTAATTTTGAAATGCTGTAAACCTTCTCTTTAGAATCAGGATTCTAAAGTAGTCACAATGATTCCCACTATCACAATTTCTATTTAACATTTTTCTAGAGATCACAGTCAGGAAAATAAGGCAAGAAAAATATAAGTAAAAGGATAGAGTATTTAAAATAAGGAATGAATACTGTCATTACTTAGATGACATGGATGATATAGTTAATTGTCTACTCAGAAAACCCAAGAAGCTATAGAAAAATTATTAGGATTAAGAGTTTACCAGAGTTGCTGAAAACAAGACTTATTTATTTTTTTACACCAGCAACAAATAGACAATGCAATTTTACTATTTATAATGGCAAACAAAAAAAAACTATAAAAATGTGTAAGCATTGTAGAAAAATAATAAAATTTTATTGAAAGATATTTTTAAATACCTGAATAAATAGATCAACATACCATGTTCTTGGAAAGAAAGACTCAACATAATCAAAAAGATATATCAATTTTACTCTCATTAACTTAAAGTTTAAATGGAATTAGAATGAAAACTTCAGCATGATTTTTTTGTGTGTGGAACTTAGCAAGGGGATTCTATGCACTGAAGATCAAAGAGTCCTGAGAAGAGCCAAAAATCTTCTGAGGCAAAAGAATAAGTCAGGGATATTTGCTTTAACTGCAGTAAAAATGTATAAAGGTCTATTAATTAAGATATAAATATTATATTAGCACAGAGATAGAGAATTTGGCTGAGGAACTAAAAAGAGAGTCCCTACCACTAATCCACACATTTATGGAAACTTGATTTATGAACAAATTTAGCATTTTAGATCAGAGGGGAAAGGGGAATATTCAATAATATTGACAGAACAATTGTGTAACCACGTGGGAAAAAAGAAAAAAATTTTTTTTCATTATTTTTTCTTTGAATTTTATTTTTTTATTTTTTTTATACAGCAGGTTCTTATTAGCTATCCATTTTATACATATTAGTGTATATATGTCAATCCCAATCTCCCAATTCATCCCACCACCACCACCACCACCACCCTGCCACTTTCTCCCTTTGGTGTCCATACATTTGTTCTCTACATCTGTGTCTTAATTTCTGCCCTGCAAACTGGTTCATCTGTACCATATTTCTAGGTTCCACATATATGCATTCATATATGATATTTGTTTTTCTCTTACTGACTTACTTCACTCTGTATGACAGTCTTTAGATCCATCCCCGTCTCTACAAATGACCCAATTTCGTTCCTTTTTATGGCTGAGTAATATTCCATTGTATATATGTACCACATCTTCTTTATCCATTTGTCTGTCGATGGGCATTTAGGTTGCTTCCATGTCCTGGCTATTGTAAATACTGCTGCAATGAACATTGGGGTGCATGTGTCTTTTTGAATTAGGGTTTTCTCTGGGTATATGCCCAGTAGTGGGATTGCTGGGTTGTATGGTGCTTTTACTTTTAGGTTTTTGAGGAACCTCCATACTGTTCTCCATAGTGGCTGTATGAATTTACATTACACCAACAGTACAAGAGGGTTCCCTTTTCTCCACACCCTCTCCAGCATTTGTTGTTTGTAGATTTTCTGATGATGCCCTTTCTAACTGGTATGAGGTGATACCTCATTGTAGTTTTGATTTGCATTTCTCTATGTATAGTATCATGTCATCTGCAAACAGTGACAGTTTTACTTCTCCTTTCCAATTTGTATTCCTTTTATTTCTTTTTCTTCTCTGGTTGCTGTGGCTAGGACTTCCAAAACTATGTTGAATAATAGTGGTGAGAGTGGACATTCTTGTCTTGTTCCTGATCTTAAAGGAAATGCTTTCAGTTTTTCACCATTGAGAATAATGTTTGCCGTGGGTTTGTCATATATGACCTTTATTATGTTGAGGTATATTCCCTCTATGCCCACTTTCTGGAGAGCTTTTATCATAAATAGGTATTGAATTTTGTCAAAAGCTTTTCCTGCATCTATTGAGATGTTCATATGGTTTTTCTTCTTTAAGTTTTTAATATGGTGTATCATATTGATTGATTGGCGTACATTGAAGAATCCTTGCATCCCTGGGATAATTCCCACTTGATCAATGTGTATCATCCTTTTAATGTGTTGTTGGATTCTGTTTGCTAGTATTATGTTGAGGATTTTTGCATCTATATTCATCAGTGATATTGGGCTGTAATTTTCTTTTTTTGTAGCTGTGGGAAGCAGTCAGCCTTGAGAGCAGGCTGTGGACACGCCAGGCATGCTGCCGCTGCTCGAAGGGACTGTCCCTACTTGTTACCCTCCTTGTTCCATTCCATGGGAGATAAATCACCAGGGCCCAGAGATCAGAAAGAATGTAAAATGAGACAAGCAAAGATGTCTCCCCCCTGCACGTGCAGGTTATTTTTGATGATTCTGGGTTTCTGGGTTTTCTCCCAGGGAAGTTAACCTTGAGCTGAGACAGTCTTTAGATAATGTATACCACCATCTGGCAACCTTTCTTTTACTAGTCTATATAATCTGCAACTGTAACATAATAAAATTTGCCTTGCAACCATCAGTTGTCTTGGTCCTTCTGACCCCATCCATCAGTGCTATTTCAGTTCCTTACCCCTTCCTTTCTGACATTGGGTGGTGAGATCCTCTTTCCCCAGCTGGTCCGCAGCATGTAGTATCTCTCTCTTGTTTTGGTATCAGGATGATGGCGGCCTCATAGAATGAGTTTGGGAGTGTTCCTTCCTCTGCAATTTTTTGGAAGAGTTTGAGAAGGATGGGTGTTAGCTCTTCTCTAAATGTTTGATAGAATTCACCTGTGAAGCCATCTGGTCCTGGACTTTTGTTTGTTGGAAGATTTTTAATCACAGTTTCAATTTCATTGCTTGTGATTGGTCTGTTCATATTTTCTATTTCTTCCTGGTTCAGTCTTGGAAGATTATACCTTTCTAAACCTTTGTCCATTTTTTCCAGGTTGTCCATTTTATTGGCATAGAGATGCTTGTCGTAGTCTCTTGGGATGCTTTGTATTTCTGCAATGCCTGTTGTACCTTCTCCTTTTTCATTTCTAATTTTATTGATTTGAGTCCTCTCCCTCTTTTTCTTGATGTGTCTGGCTAATGGTTTATCAATTTTGTTTATCTTCTCAAAGAACCAGCTTTTAGTTTTCTTGATCTTTGCTATTGTTTTCTTTGTTTCTATTTCATTTATTTCTGCTCTGATCTTTATGATTTCTTTCCTTCTACTAACTTAGGGTTTTGTTTCTTCTTCTTTCTCTAGTTCCTTTAGGTGTAAGGTTAGATTTTTTATTTGAGCTGTTTGTTGTTTCTTGAGGTAGGCTTGTATTGCTAAAAACTTCCCTCTTAGAACTGCTTTTGCTGCATCCCATAAGTTTTGGATCATCGTATTTTCATTGTCATTTGTCTCTAGGTACTTTTGATTTCCTCTTTGATTTCTTCAGTGATTTCTTGTTTATTTAGTAACGTATTGTTTAGCCTCCATGTGTTTGTGTTTTTTACATTTTTTCCCTGTAATTGATTTCTAATCTCATAGCATTGTGTCAGAAAAGATGCTTGATATGATTTCAATTTTCTTAAATTTATTGAGCCTTGATTTGTGACCCAAGATATGATCTATCCTGTAGAATGTTCTGGGCGCACTTGAGAAGAAAGTGTAATCTGCTGTTTTGGGATGGAATGTCCTATAAATATCAATTAAGGCTATCTGGCCTATTGTGTCATTTAAAGCTTGTGTTTCTGTCTTAATTTTCTGTTTGGATGACCTGTCCATTGGTGTAAGTGAGGTGTTAAAGTCTCCCACTATTATTGTGTTACTGTCAATTTCCTCTTTTATAGCTGTTAGCAGTTGTGTTATGTATTGAGGTTCTCCTATGTTGGGTGCATATATATTAATAATTGTTATATCTTCTTCTTGGGTTGATCCCTTGATCATTATGTGGTATCCTTCCTTGTCTCTTGTAACATTCTTTATTTTAAAGTCTCTTTTATCTGATATGAGTATTGCTACTACAGCTTTCTTTTGATTTCCATTTGCATGGAATATCTTTTTCCATCCCCTAGCTTTCAGTCTGTATGTGTCCCTAAGTCTGAAGTGGGTCTCTTGTAGACAGCATATATATGGGTCTTGTTTTTGTATCCATTCAGTGGACCTGTGTCTTTTGGTTGGTGCATTTAATCCATTCACATTTAAGGTAATTATTGATATGTATGTACCTATTACCATTTTCTTAATTGTTTTGGGTTTGTTTTTGTAGGTTCTTTTCTTCTCTTGTGTTTCCCATTTAGAGAAGTTACTTTAGCATTTGTTGTAGAGCTGGTTTGGTGGTGCTGAATTGTCTTAGCTTTTGCTTGTCTGTAAAGCTTTTGCTTTCTCCAACAAATCTGAAAGAGATCCTTGCCAGATAGAGTAATCTTGGCTGTAGGTTCTTCCCTTTCATCACCTTAAATATGTCATGCCACTCCCTTCTGGCTTGTAGAGTTTCTGCTGAGAAATCAGCTGTTATTCTTATGGGAGTTCCTTTGTACGTTATTTGTCATTTTTCCCTTGCTGCTCTCAATAATTTTTCTTTGGTTTTAATTTTTGTCAGTTTGATTACTGTTTTTCTTGGCATGTTTCTCCTTCGGTTTATCCTGCCTGGGACTCTCTGCACTTCCTGGACTTGGGTGGCTCTTTCCTTTCTCATGTTAGGTAAGTTTTTGACTATACTCACTTCAAATATTTTCTCGTGTCCTTTCTCTCTCTCTTCTCCTTCTGGGACTGCTATAATGTGAATGTTGTTGCATTTAATATTATCCCAGAGGTCTCTTAGGCTGTCATCATTTCTTTTCATTCTTTTTTCTTTATTCTGTTCCACAGCAGTGAATTCCACCATTCTGTCTTCCAGGTCACTTATCCGTTCTTCTGCCTCAGTTATTCTGCTATTGATCCCTTCTAGTGTATTTTTCATTTCTGTTATTGTATTGTTCACCTCTGTTTGCTTGTTGTTTAATTCTTCTAGGTCTTTGTTAAACATTTCTTGCATCTTCTCAATCTTTGCCTCCATTCTTTTTCCAAGGTCCTGAATCATCTTTACTGTCATTATTCTGAATTCTTTTTCTGGAAGGTTGTATATCTCCACTTCATTTAGTTGTTTTTCTGGGGCTTTATCTTATTCCTTCATCTGGTGCAAAGTTCTCTGCCTTTTCATTTTGTCTATCCTTCTGTGAATGTGGTTTTCCTTCCACAGGCTGCAGAATTGTAGTTCTTCTTGCTTCTGCTGTCTGCCCTCTGGTAGATGAGGCTATCTAAGAGGCTCTGCAAATTTCCTGATGGGAGGGACTGGTGGTGGGTAGAGCTGGCTGTTGCTCTTGTGGGAAGAGCTCAGTAAAACTTTAATCTGCTTGTCTGCTGATGGGTGTGGTTGGGTTCCTTCCCTGTTGGTTGTTTGGCCTGAGGTGACCCAACACTGGAGCCTACCTAGGCTCTTTGGTGGCGCTAATGGTGGACTCTGGGAGGGCTCATGCTGAGGAGTACTTCCCAGAACTTCTGCTGCCAGTGTCCTTGTCCTCATGGTGAGACACAGCCACCACTGCAGGAGACCCTCCAACACTAGCAGGTAGTTCTGGTTCAGTCTCCTATGGGGCCACTGCTCCTTCCCCTGAGTCCTGATGCATACACTATTTTGTGTGTGCCCTCCAGGAGTGGAGTCTCTGTTTCCCCCAGTCCTGTTGAAGTCCTGCAATCAAATCCCACTAGCCTTCGAAGTCTGATTCTCTAGGAATTCCTCCTCCTGTTGCCGGACCCCCAGGTTGGGAAGCCTGACGTGGGGCTCTGAGCCTTCACTCCAGTAGGTAGACTTCTGTGGTATAAGTGTTCTCCAGTTTGTGAGTCACCCACCCAGCAGTTATGGGATTTGATTTTGTTGTGATTGCGCCCCTCCTATTGTCTCATTTTGGCTTCTCCTTTGTCTTTGGATGTGGGGTAACTTTTCTGGTGAGTTCCAGTGTCTTCCTCTTGATGTTTATTTAGCAGTTAGTTGTGATTCCGGTACTCTTTCAAGAGGGACTTGAAAATTGATATGTAACTCACATGATACACAAAAATCCATCCCAGGAGGTTTAAAAACTTAAATTTGAAAGGGGAAACATTAAGAATTTTCAGGAGAAAATATGGAGAACTATGCTAAGAAACTCAAGTTAGCATTTATTAAGGAAAAACAGAGATGACAAACTTTAATAGAAAGTATTGATATATTCAACCACTTTAAAATTAAAGTTTTATGTTATCAAAACATTTTTAGAAGATGAAAAACTGGACAGAAACTGGGAGTGTATAGTTGCAACACATATAAATAGTAAGAATTAAAATCTAAAATATATTCAGGAGAGAAGTGACATGATATTACACAAGGTTTTCAAAGCTCACTAGGCCATTGCTTGTTCAATAAATTGTATAGGTGCAAAAGTGAAAACTGGGAGAAAGGTTAAGAGGCAAGTTAGGTGAATAATGATGTAATTTTTGACTGGGGTAGTAGCAGTGAAGAAAAGAGAAGTAGACAGATTCAAGATATGTTTTTGCCTATATGGCCAATAGAACTTGCTGACAAACTGTATGTGTGTTTGGAAGAAAAAGAAAAAAAACTGATATGATTCTACTTTGATTTGGGGCTTCTTAAACTGGATAAATGGGGTTCTATAAATAAGAAATTGTCTTTCTATTTATGAAGATGCCTGAGGGAGGAAAAGTGTAGGGTAGAGAAGGAATCAAGAATTCACTTTTGGCCATGTCAAGTTTGAGTTGCTCATTCGATATCTAAATGGAGACAGTGGCTCCATTAAAATAGACATTGGCTGCTTTAGCTCAGAACACAACAGAGAGATCAAACTTAAAATATTAATTTGGAGGTCAATGGCCTTGTATGGTATAAGTGTACCTTTTCCTCCCCCAACCCCAATGTGACCTGAAAGACAGAATTTTGTGGGTTTTGATTTTGGGGAAGAAAGAAAAAGTGAAAAGCACCCCTCCTTGGAGGAGACATGCTTCCCCAGATGATGAAGACAAGAAAGGTATTAAAGACAGTAATGTTCAATGGGCAGAGATGGCACTGAGTCGATCAGCTCCAAGAACAGTAATATATGATAGTATTAAGTTTTATTACCCAAGCAGTAGTCTTCTAATGTCTTCACTGAATGCCTATGTAGGGGATAATTAAGCTTGTTGTTGTGTCCATGGCTAGGGCCAAGCAGGGAGAGAAGTAACAGCAGTCTGGGAAAGTAGGTATAATGTAGTAAGTGGAAACCAGTAGAAAAACCTAAAACATTAGTCCATAGCAGCATGCTGTGGAATGATTGACTACTCAGTACCCATTTCCTGTCTGAGGCAGGGGCTGGGGGAGGCAGCAAGACTCACTGATTAATATGCACCCATTACGTTTATTTTATCTTCCCTGCTGGAGGTTGTTGGTGGAAATGCTTAAGCCAGTTTATACCAATGAGAAGTGAGGAGAGTTTTGCTATAGGCTTCTGGGAAAGAAGTGTCTTGCCTCTTAAGAGAAAGCTATAAAAGTTCAACCTCCTTCTTCCTAGGGTTGAAAATGGAACTCTGTAGTTTCAATTGTTATCAACCCCCATCCTATGATCACAAGAAAAATTTGGGATGAAATTGATCCAGAGGATGTAGTGGGGAAACACAGCAAGAACTCAGTCCTTCTCATCAAACAACTGGCTCTGAGACATGCCTTACTCTGGAGATCGTCTGATATGAGTCAACACTTACTTTTTTGAGCCCAGTTTAGGTTGGATTTCATGCTGGTTGAAGCTGAAAACATTTTAACTGAAACTAATGTAGGTACACAATAATCAGAAGGATTTATGGGAAAATTAAAATTCTCAGAGCTCAAAAATATGAAAGGAAGAAACTCCAGTAACAAGAGATGAACTACCGGCAAAAAATCTAGATGAATGATTGGACTGTGTTTGTTAGATATTGAAGAGAAAATTGACCTTAGAGATGAAGGACTTGGAGATGTTTGGGACAGTCAGGATACTCAAAAGTGTACAATCTTCTGAAGAACCAAAAATCAGGGAGTTATATAATTTTGAGACCATCCTCACAGTCATATTGAAAAATAAATGTCATCGGAAAAATTAAAATAAATTCTTGGAAGTAGAAACATTAATAAATATGTAATAATAATGATTAATGTGGTATTAGAAAATGCAATGCATGAATGAAAAAGGAATAATAACATTTTACCTTGGTACTTAATCATTAATCTTTCTTTTTGAAGCATCTAAAGAAATTCACAAAAGAAATAAACATTAATAACTGGAGACAGAGTAGAATTCTTTCTAAAAAACTACACGCAAAGGACTGTTCAGGCAAAGATTTTCTTAGATTAGTCTGAAATACCCTGAAGAAAAATTTATTCACAGCTCTCTGAAGTAATTTTTAGAGTCATGCAGAATGTGTAAACCATTTTGAAGTCTAGTGTATATATATTATATGTCATCTTTAGGCTAATCCCAATTGAAATACCAAAAAAAAAAACCCAAAAAAGTATTCTCTTAAGCAGTCAGTTTCTTAAAAAAAAAAAAAATATATATATATATATGAGCTACAATTTAAAAATAAATAGTTTACTCTTACACACCAGGTCTTCAAATCCATATCCCTCAATGTCTACTCCTGCCCCCCTCCTCAAAAAAAAAAAATGTCTTGGGAAATCTGTGTTCCTTACAGAATATGAAAGATCATTTAAATTAAGGCAACCCAAGAGGTTGCCTGCCCTCTTCTGGTCAGTCTTGAAGCCAAACCATGCTCAACCAAACTCAAAGCCGAGGCTGTGAGCTTCTCTCCTTGTCTACCTAGCAGAAAACTTAGGGAAAATAAATTCAGTCCTTATCCAGGAAAGTTGGAAGACTTAAGAGACAAACTATGAAGTCTTCTGTAGTATGAAGCACTAAAAACAAGTTGTCCGCATAAGGAGGCATGGAGTATCCTTAAACTTGGATAGAGCAAACTCACTTCTAATAGAGTCAGTCCACGCTGAATTAATAATATGTCTATATCATATATTAATCTTTAAAGAATGTGATTTTTTAAATGTTGTTTATGGAGACCATGGAAACATCACAATTCTGGACTATTCTTAGGACTCTGATATAACTAAAGAAAACTATATCCTACTTAAGGATATTGTCACCTGCCAGAAAAACATGGTCATATTGTTTTCTGTGAAAGAGAGTACTTAGTTGGATAATAAGATTTTTTTCAATATTTGCCTATGGGAAATGGGCAATGCATCTGGAAGATATCTGCATTCTAATGACTAGAGTGAAATGAGTAGAATGGGGCATTTTATTATGGGTCAAGGATATTTGGGAGCCTTTTTTCAATAGCTTAGATCAATGAAACTTAAAAGTTTTTGCACAGCAAAGGAAACCATAAACAAGACAAAAAGACAACCCTCAGAATGGGACAAAATATTTGCAAATGAAGCAACTGACAAAGGATTAATCTCCAAAATTTACAAGCAGCTCATGCAGCTCAATATCAAAAAAACAAACAACCCAATCCTAAAATGGGTAGAAGACCTAAATAGACGTTTCTCCAAAGAAGACATACAGATTGCCAACAAACACATGAAAGAACAAGTTGTCCGCATCACTAATCATTAGAGAAATGCAAATCAAAACTACAATGAGGTATCACCTCACATCAGTCAGAATGACCATAATCAAAAAATCTACAAACAATAAATGCTGGAGAGGGTGTGGAGAAAAGGGAACCCTCTTGCACTGTTGGTGAGAACGTAAGTTGATACAGCCACTATGAAGAACAGTATGGAGGTTCCTTAAAAAACTAAAAATATAACTACCATATGACCCAGCAATCTCATTACTGGGCATATACCCTGAAAAAACCATAATTCAAAAAGAGTCATGTACCACAATGTTCATTGCAGCTCTATTTACAGTAGCCAGGACATGGAAGCAACCTAAGTGTCCATCGACAGATGAATGGATAAAGAAGATGTGGCACATATGGAATATTACTCAGCCATAAAAAGAAATGAAATTGAGTTATTTGTAGTGAGGTGGATGGACCTGGAGCCTGTCATACAGAGTGAAGTAAGTCAGAAAGAGAAAAACAAATACCGTATGCTAACACATACATGTGGAATCTAAAAAAAAAAAAAATGTTCTGAAAAACCTAGGGGCAGGACAGGAATAAAGATGCAGATGTAGAGAATGGACTTGAGGACATGGGGAGGGGGAAGGGTAAGCTGGGACGCAGTGAGAGAGTGGCATGGACATATATACACTACCAAATGTAAAATAGATAGCTAGTGGGAAGCAGCCACATAGCACAGGGATCAGCTCGGTGCTTTGTGACCACCTAAAGGGGTGGGATAGGGAGGGTGGGAAGGAGACACAAGAGGGAAGAGATATGGGGATATATGCATATGTATAGCTGATTCACTTGGTTGTAAGGTGGAAGCCGGTACACCATTGTGAAGCAATTATACTCCAATAAAGATGTTAAAAAAAATAGCTTAGATCAAAGGTGACAGATACATGGCACACTGGGCTCACACCAGAAATCTTGGACAGACGTAAGGCATTGTCGTTCAAGCATAGCATTCTTTTTTCACTGGCATCAAGTGTTGTCTCAAAACACTTTTCAACCCATCACACCAAGGAAGTAGAGATGGGTCATAACATAAAACTAAATTGCTCCTCTAACATAGATGCGACTATTCACGTCCTTTTACCCTAACCGTGAATTCTCTAAATATAATTTTAAATGCTAATTCAGGTTTTCAGGGACTTTGATACCAGAAGAGGGCAGTACCTTAGATTAATCTTTCGATAGAAACAGCCTCCAGTGTAAATAGATAAACCAACGTTCTAAATTACATAGCAATCATTTATGAGCTTGATTTTTACGGGTTGTTCCTGAGAATCAAGTCGACTGAGGACCTGATGAAATTGAGGATCCAGGCCCTGGGTCAGAGTGGCATTGCCAACTCGCTGCCAGCCTGTGATAGCCTTCCTTGGTGGCCAGTTCTTGATCTCAGCTCTGTAAATGCAACAGAAAATGACTTCTTATTCATTCATAACTTAGTAAATCCATGTTAAAGTTTTGTCTCAAAAACAGGTAAGTATTAGATTAGTTCTAATAATAAAGGTCATTTAACTGACCTTTTAAAATTTTGAATTCCTTTCTTAATTTCTAGTTTCTTTTTCTAAGCTAAATTATTTTTCATCTAAAGAGAACTGGTTTAGAGACACATTAAGAACCCATAGATCTGCCTACATACAGTTACTCTAATGGAATGGGGAACTTATTGAATATACACTTATGTGACAGAAGGAAATCTCAAAGTTAATTAAGTAACTGAAAAACCAATAAGAGTTGGAAATGGTAAGTCCACATGAGTATTAGCAAATAAAATCACATATCAATAAATTGTTTTAGATGATGCTGGTATGTTCAGATGCAGAGAAATAAATAAACTATAACCCTCTGAGATTATGGCAAAAAATTAATGAATAACTTTGCATGAAATTAAGAATCAATTACTAAGATACTGCCTGCAAAGCAATGAGGCTTCTTATCTGGCAGATGGCTAACTGATTTGCTGGTTCTCTCTTAAACTATAGAATAAACCATGAGTCTGAGCAGCCAGGCTTAACTACCATCTTACAAAGGTCAATTGCTTTTTATAGCACAAATATTTTGTAAGCCAAACATCACAATGAAAGTTCTGAAAAACAGAGTGTGCTAAAGGAGATATTAGAGCAGAATATTGAAATTGTGATTGTTCCAATAAATCCAGGATGATAGGTTACTGGGGAAGGAAAGCAATAGGATTAATAAACGTGAAATTTTATTTTCCATTTCAGAGTTTTGTATTGGTATAGTTCCATATTTTAAAACAGTGATGGGCTTCCTGGGTGGTGCAGTGGTTAAGAATCTGCCTTCCAATGCAGGGGACACGGGTTCAAACCCTGGTCAGGGAAGATCCCACATGCCGCGGAGCAACTAAGTCTGTGAGCCACAACTACTGAGCCCCAGTGCCACAACTACTGAAGCCCGCGCGCCTAGAGCCCATGCTCCGCAACAAGAGAAGCCACCACAATGAGAAGCCCACGCACCGCAAAGAAGAGTAGACCCCGCTCGCCGCAACTAGAGAAAGCCTGCATGCAGCAATGAAGACCCAATGCAGCCAAAAATAAATAAATAAATATTTTTTAAAAACAGTGATAATAGTGATGTATATTTAATAATAATAGCCATAATTTCCTGCACATTTAGTCTGCGTTACCCTATTCTGAACACATCACGTGTATCATCTAATCTCATAACAACTCTGTAAGGTGCTTTAACAGGAAAGGAGAGTGACTTACAGAGAGAATACAGTATTTGCTCAAGGGGACTCAGCCCCCAAAAGGTGACACTAGAATTAAATCTAAGCAGCTTAACTCAAGAACCAAGTATTAGTGCTGTATTGTGTTGATTAACTTGATGTGTCAACCTGGCTGGGCTATTGTACACAGTTGTTTGGTCAGACACCAGTCTAAATGTTGCTGTGAAGGTAATTTTTAGATGTAACTAACATTTAAATCAGTACACTTTAAGTAAAGCAGATTGTCACCCATAATGTGGGTGGGCCTTATCTAATCAGTCGAAGGCCCAAAGAGCAAAGACAGAGGTTTCCTGAAGAAAAAGGAATTCTGCCTCAAGACTGCAATGTAGAAACCGTGTGTGAGTTTCCAAACTGCAGGTATGAGACTCAGGACTGCAAGATCAACTCTTCAAGTTTCCACGCTGCCAGGCTGCTCTACAGATTTCAGACTTGCCAGCCTTCATAAATGCATGAGCCAATTCCTTAAAATCAATCTCTCTCTCTGTCTTGAACTAATAGATGTGTATTGTTATAACCTGAAAGTTGTGTTATATAATTGTATTTAACCCTCACTATAACCGTATGCCCTAGGTAAAACGAGTAATATTAACATGTTAGAGATAAAGAAAATGAAGCCAGCAGAAGGTGAATTACTTCTCTAAATCATAGCACTAGTAAGTGATGAAGCCTGAACTAAAACGTGAGTCAAAGATTACAAGATCTGCCCGCAGATGTGTTATGTCTGTCTGCAGCAGATGTGTTATATTTCTGTAGGGATTTGAGTTTTCCACCACCTACCTAGGTCTTCCTACTCCATGGTTTAAAAATATTTCCTCTACCTCACACTACCTCTCAAATAAACAAGTACCACTTACCAGATCATTCAGACAGAGGCAGAAGAGAACACTGAATCAAAAGCTTTAGATATACTTTGCCTTCTAGCCAGTTTCTGGGGCATGATATGCAAATAGGCAAAGATGTAGGAAATAGAATCCAGAAAACTAATATCTTCATTTGTTTATTTAAATACTTATGGAGTGCCTGTTACACAGTATGTAAGCTTGTCCTTTGAAAGATGGCAAGAGGAGTGTGTTAGTATCGAGTTACAGGGCAGTGGGTCTATGCTAAAAGCCTATAAAATACTTCTGGCACTTAAATAGTGTCTATAGTTGTATCCTTCTCCTTAAGTTGATACACCATGTCACCTGTTTAAAATATTAAATTTTAATATTTATTATATGCATAGTGTTACAAGGCAAACAATAATAAGGTCTCCAAACAAGCAGACCACAGGTGACACTACTTAGGTCTAATAGATGGAGTAGGAGACCATAGTGCAGAGTACTTAACTGAAGAGTGGTGTTTGCCAGCAGAAAGAGCAATACTGTGTAAACACTCATAAATATGTCATCTTCTGTGAAATAGTTATGCCATGAGTATTTATTAAGAAGACTGTACTACACATAAGACTGTGATTGCCAGCCCTTAGTTCTCCTCAGCAATCTATTTCACTTGGAAACTCACTCTCCCACTTACTTCATTGAATTTTGCAAACCTGATCTACTACCTTCAGACCTTCAGTCCCTTCCTCCAATCCCAGATCTCAACTACTTCATAGCCAAATGGGAGACATCTGATGCGAACTCCCTAACCCCACATCAGTACACCCTCATTTCCCATTTACATTGGAGGAGCTGAACCTTCCCCTGGTTCCTCGGCTTCCATCCTATGATGGTGAGTTTTATATCTCTTGGCTAGGCTATGGTACCCAGTTTTTGGTCAAATACCGGTTTTCATGTTGCTGTGAAAGTAGTTTTTAGAAGTGATTAGCGTTTAAATCAATAGACTTTGAGTCAAAACAGATTACCTTCCATATTCTGGTGAGCCTTATCCAACATCCAACTGACGTTGAAGGCCTTAATAGAAAAGCCTGAGGTCCCCAGATGAGGAAGAAATTCTGCCTTCAGAATCAGGGCTAGACCATCAGCTTTTGCCAGAAGTTCCAGCCTGCCAGCCTGCCCTGCAAATTTCAAACTTGCCAGCTCCCACAATCCCATGCGCCGATGCCTTAAAATCCGCCCCCTCATCCTTCCTATTAGTTCTGTTCCTCTGGAGAACTCTGACTAATAAAAGTCCCCATCTACCGTCTACAAAATGGCTTGTATAAAAACAATAATATTTCTATAACACGCTGGCTGCTCATGGCTGGAAGCTCCTCCTACCTGGAGCTGAAGACACCGTGGCTTTTTAGCTATACTAAAAAGCTGCACATCTGTAATTTTTAGCTGTACACTCCTCGAGGGAGGTCCTGCCCACCTACCTCTTTGCTTACTTCTCTCCCTTGTATGTTCTACTTCTCCTTGGCTTTTAAATAAGAGTAAGCCATCAGGTTAAAAAAAATAGAATACGAATTCTGCAGCATCTTCAGATTACCACCTTATTTCTCTTCTCTGTTTCACACTTTTTAGAATTATTTATTCTGTTTTTCTCTTTTCTGTGCCTCCTATTCTTACACTTGTTCAAATGAGTGAAGAAATGAATGAATGGAGCGTCTTCTAGATGCAAAAATGCAAGGCACTATGAAGGCTACTGAAAAATATAAAAATTACTCCTTAAACAAAACATAAATTGGTACACATAAACATGTACATATAAACATATATAAAGCCACGTGATAGTTATAGGCAAGGAGGTATGGAGATAGGACATCCAAAGGTTGGGATTCTTTAGAAGTTTTCCAAGAGGAGACAAAAATGTAGATAAAGATCGTTGTAGTAAAGGACATATTCCAAGAGCTCATTTAGAGGACAAAAGAAAAAAATTGGAGCCAAGTAAGAAGATAGATAAGATATGAGGCAACCACCAATAATTCTGGAAAGCAAAAGGTGGAGGATAGAGAGATTTTAAAGGAGACAGTGAGTTTCTCTAGGGATAAACCCAGTTTTGTGGAGAGACCTATGAAGAACATTTAAAGAAAGTAAAGACGTGTCAAGAAGAATAGGAAAAAAAAAAGAAAAAAGATGTATGTATATATATCTTCAATTTTTTAGGCAAAGGCTGAATATATAGAGAACAGTTTCCAAAAAAATAGTTGAGGCAGAACCTAGATTCTCATGTGTTAAGACATGTGTGAAGTAATGGAAGCAAGGAATACTAAGTCTTCTTTCAAGGAAGAAGGGTACTGAGAAGGACCTCTGATGTCCCTGGGATGCTTCACTCCCTCCATCCCACATCTGTCCGTCACTAAGGCTCATTATTCCTCTTACAGATGCCATCTGTCTTGACCCTTCTTTTCCCTTTCTATACCTGCCTCTGTCCTGCTTTAATCTGTCACCTCGACTGCCATTCCTCCTCCCTCCAGGCCATTCTGTGTGGATGGATGATGAAATGAGGAGTTTAAAGGCAGCGGGTGCCACAGGAGGGACAGGGTAACATGAAAGAAAGTGGATAAGAGCCTGGTGTCTGGAGGTGAAGAAGGCTGGCTTCAATCTTATTGTTGTCTGGTCTTGAGCCAATTATTTAAATTCCATGGCCTTCAGTTTCTTCATCCCTAAAACATAGACAAGACTTCCTTATTGGTTTGTTGTAATGTTCGAATGAAATAAAATGTGTTATATAGACACCTGTATGCACACAAGGTGCTCAATCATTTTTATTATGATACCAAGCTAATGTTCCTAGAACACAGCCTTTATTATTCTACATCCATGACCAAAAGCCTTCAAGGCCCTACTATTTCTTACTACTTTAAACATAGATTTCTCTCTCCTAGACTCTGTCTCCCCTGGACCAGGGACTGTCGTAGTCATCTTTGTAACCCCAGTGAATAGCTTAATACATTTATTCAACACAATCTTTCTTTATTTAGGAAATAGAATTGTTACATTGCCACTAGGATAGAATAAGATGCTTTTGGCCTCATGTTGCAGAAAATATAGCTAGCAGTGACTTCACAAAATAGATGCTTATCCCATGTAACAGAATTCTAGAGGTAGTAAGTTTCCAGATGAGTCAAGTGACTCTGTGATGTCAAATTCTTTCTCTCCTAATCCACCATCCCCAGTGTGCTGACTTTTCACCTTCAAGCTTTTCTCCTTCACGATGCCAAATGGCTACTGTAGCCTTGGGCATCCTGTGACCTCATAGGACCACTTTCAAAGCAGGAAGCCATGAGGACAAGCAACAAGAGAACTTTTCTTATTTGTCTCTCTCTTTACCTTATCAGTGAGGCTGCTTTTCTGGATTTCATTTGCTTGAGTCTCCTCCTCTCAATTTGCTCTGTAAAAGCTGGGAAGCCTGGCTCTAGGGACCTTCTCTACTTAACTCTCCTTGTCAAGTTTATGCTTTCTCATGCTTTAAAGAGATAAATGCAGACAACTGTCAACTTTATACTATTCCAACCCAAATCTCATCTCCAAGTTCCATTGTCCACATAACCAACTCATATCTCCACTTGGCATCATACTGTGATATTTTTCAA
The DNA here is from genome assembly GCF_949987515.2 of Delphinus delphis. Taxonomy (NCBI): domain Eukaryota; kingdom Metazoa; phylum Chordata; class Mammalia; order Artiodactyla; family Delphinidae; genus Delphinus; species Delphinus delphis. The sequence goes on from NC_082696.1 coordinate 31,949,373, forward strand.
CTATCTTTTGTCATCTTGTATCATGTTTTAGAGAACTATCTCTTTTATCCATGAGATCTAGTCCATTTTCAACCGCTGAATGCTAATCTAATGTAGAAATAAACCACAGCTTAGCTGTATATTTCCTTGACTTGGGGCAGTTGTTCCTACACTTCTATTACAGAGCTGCAAATAAAGAATTTTCACATGTCTGCTACTGTGGAATAAGGAGCGTTTACTTCCCAGTATAATTGTGGGTTTGCCCATTTCTCCTTCTAATTGTGTAAAATGTTCTCTGTATATATTGTGGAGGCATATACATTTTGAAATGTTATTACTTACTTGTGACCTGAAATATACCAATGTGTAGTAAACATCTTTATCCCTCATAATGCTTTTCCCCTCAAAGTGCATTTTTTATATTAATATAACAACACTAACCTATTTATGATTATTATTTACCTGGTCTCCTTTTTTTCATCCTTTTACATTGAATTATTCAGCATCAATATATTTATGTTCCCTTATAAAGAGAATTTTATTGGATGTTTAAAACCCAATTTATAGCCTCTGTCCTTTACCTGGAGAATTTTGATATTTCTTGTGATTAATGAAATTTGGGAGGTTTATCTCTATCTTCTCATTCTTTTTCTTTCCTTTAAAATTCTTTTATCTTTCCCTGCCTTCTATAATATTGACCAAGGTATGTTTATTCCTTTTTATCCTCTAAGTATTTAGATATTATACAATCAATTTTTTATTATTTAATTATGTTGAAATTTTTAACATATATACTTGATTAAACAGGGACTAAAATTAATAATTCTATAGCACAGGATACTATATTCAATATCTTGTAATAACCTATAATGGAAAAAAATCAGAAAAAAGAATATATATATATTCTTTTTAAAAATGGTATTCTAAAATACCATTGTCTTTTAGCTTTTATTCTTGCTCTTGAAAGCTTGTGCCAGAATAATTTTTGTTTCTTTTTAAGTAATATATCCTGTCTCTGTGATCACTTCAAGATCCTCTCTTTGTCTATGGTTTTCTACAGTTTTACAATAAAGTTTCAGGTATGATTTACATCTATTTAACCTGCTCATGACTCATAGTGTTTCTTTAATCAAAGGATTCATATCTTTCACCAGTTCTGGAAAACTCTCAGTCATCACTTCAGTACGTTTCCCCTCTCTTTCTCTCAATCATCTCCTACAACTCCTACCATCTCGTGTTCTCATCCGTCTCCTAATTTCTCCTTTCTGTTTTCCAATTCTTTCTCTCTCAGTACTATAGTCCGCGTAATGTTCTCCAATCTCTCTGTTCACTAATCCTCTTTTTAATTGTATTTTTTTTCTATCTAGTGTACCTATTGACTTTTTTTCCTAGAAATTCTATTTCTTCTTTTACAAATGTACAATTTTTCATGGTGTCCTCTTGTTTTCTTAGGATTGATATTCCACAGGTTTTGCTGTATTCTTTTCAAACAAACTTATTTTATAGGTTCTACCTGAGTGTTCCAGGAGCTGAAATTCTTGGGGTTTCAGTGCTCCTCATTGTGGCATCTGCTGTCTTTTGCTCAAGATGAATTGTATCTCTACAGCCTAGGTTGAGGATTGTCTCTAGAACAGTTTTGCATTTGCTTCTTTCTTCCAGGTGCCCCCAAGGGTACCACCCTGCTGGCTCCAATTTTTATGCAAACTTCTTTCCTTTGAGAGTTCCAAGCTTTGTGAGAAATATTATTTTGAACCCTAACCCTGCATGAAATGCAAGTTTAGGGTTTGGCGTCGCAGAAAATTCTCTTCCGTTTCAGCTTCTTTATCTTCTTTCTACACCAAGGGGTGGATTTTTTTTTTTTTTTTTTTGAGAATACTCTTTCTCTGAGAGTTTTCCTGAGATTTAGTACTTTGAGGGTCCAATATTTATTCGAGGGTCTCAGTTTCAATCCCCTTCATCTTTTGAATACAAAGCTTCAATTTCTGTCCCTCTGAGGATGTTAAACTCTGAGACTCTGGATTACGGAGACAAAGAATACCTCAGGGCAGCCACAGTAGCTCGTGGTCTCACACACTTCACTCTGCCACCAGAGTAGTCTGCTCTTCCTTTGTATGCTCAACTATGCATTTAAAACTTTTTCTTTATAACATGTATCCAGCATTTAATAGGTGCTGATAGTAGGAGAATTCCTGCTTCTCTTTGTTCCCCATCTGTCCAATCTCTTTAAAGCTGCTGCAACCTCTGTAAGGCTGGAAAACAAGGCCATTTCCCCAGGTATAGAAGCCAACATTAGGGCAAAGAGGAAGGTCAAGCCTGTGCGCGTGCGTGTGTGTGTGTACAAGTAGACACAAGTATGGCTGTATGAATGCGATAAGTGTGTGAAAATAAGCCTCCATCAAAGAAGACTGTTCTGAGGAGTGGGGAGAAGAAAAATTTGCTAAAGAGGCACAGGAGTACTGCTCCAGGCAGAGGACACAGCATTTGTAAGTGCACAAAGACTTAAGGGAACATGGATTATTTGGTGATCTGTAAGTAGGTCCATTCAATAAAAGCATAAGCTGAACATGGGGAAATGGTCGAACTCTAGGGATGCATGATATAAATCCATTTTAATTCCATGCCAAGAAGCTTAGATTTTATCCTAAAGACAATTGAATGCCCTTGAAGGATTTCAAGCAGAAGAGTGACATGATTAGATTTCCTCTATAGAGAGCCAATATGAAGAACAGATGCAGGGTGACAAGAGACCCTGGCACTAATCCATGTGTCTTTTCCCCATGCCATAAAGAGTCATCTGGGGGCAGATGATGTCAAGGAAGGGAAGGGATGAAGAGAAAGAGTGCCAGGGACAGATAGTTGATATCAAGGACTCAAAAGCCAAAGGAAGGATCAGGTGGGAAGCTGGGCAGAGGGTCTGAAGTCCAGGAGAGCCAGAAGAGGAATCATGAGGTTGCCAAAACTGGATCATAGGCCAGTATCCAAGTTTGGTTAAAGTGCCAAGAAATTTAGACCAGAAAAATGCAGGCCAAGCTAAAGAAATGCTGAAACAGGGATAAAAGTTTGGTGCTATCAGTTATGATATGTTGTGGTCAATAATGGTAAAGCTTTTAGATATGTCCATTTTCACTCACTCGCATGACAGATGCACGTGTCCCCCTGCTTCTTGCTACTACCTTTCTGATTGGGTCTCTTTGATACATCAGCATCACTGAAAATTCATCCTTAAATAAAGTCAACAAGAAAAAGGATGAACAAACATAATGATATGTAATTAATGCTTTACACTGCTTTGACTAGAAAGAAGTAATTCTTTAATGTAATTGTAGCTGTATCTCAGTGGGTACAGAGATAGAAATCTCATATGGGGCAAAGTGCAGCGTTCCTGCCAGAAGAAACAATCTGGGCTGTCTTGATTTCCCATTTTGTCTGTAAAGACGAATCTGGCAAAGCTCTTGAGCCTGGCAGGTGTTTATCACTCTATTCCTACTCCAGTGGGAGAGAAACAGCATGACGATTGTGATATTCTAAATTTAAAACAAAACCCACTTTATCCCAGATGATGAGCTCTAACTGGTGACGCTCCAGGGATGCGGCTGCTGTTATCTAGCTTTTATGTTCTTTTGGGAAATGCAAGCTGCGTCTTCTCCATCTTGGCAGCAGTGCACCTCTAACCCCAATTAAATAGTATCCATGGTGGTGCATGCCTGATAGCCCTGAAATTTAAATAAAGGGGAAATAATAACTTTATACTATAAAATCAATAAGCAAGAGTCTTTTTCTATCATCTTGTACTCTGATGATTCCTCCTGTGCTCAGTTATGTTAGACCACATTTTTAGTGTGAAGAGTTATATCCAAGTATATTATTGCACATATTATAATTATCAAATAGACGCTTGACGGTCATAGAGATGAATGATTACAGACTCTTTATACAAAAGTGGAGAGGGGAATCAAAAAAGAAGCAAAACTATTGACTGAACAATTAATGTCCTAAGGAATTCGTAACCTGCAATACAATGTTCCAAATAACCACAATATGACACTGTGGGATACATGTCAAAATAGGAGCATGAACACTTGCCAAAAGGACACTGAATCCAATTTGGGACACACTAAATTTGAGATGCAGGAACGAAATCCATGTGACAATTTGACTGGAGGGTAATTTGGCAGTATCTAACAGTACTTAAAATACTCATGTACTTTGACCCAGCAATTCTACTTCTAGGAATTTTTGACAGATTTATTCATACAATATTCCAAGGAATATGTACATGAATATTTCCTGTAGTATTATTTATAATAACAAAACCCCCTGAGAATCTTTTTTCAATTTGTTAAAAACTTTTTATTGAAGTATAGTTGATTTACAACATTACATTAATTTCAGTTGTACAACATAGTGATTCAATGTTTTCATAGATTATTCTCCATTTAAAGTCATTGTAAAATATTGGAGGTATTCCCTGTGCTGTACCCCTGAGAATATCTTAAAACCCATTAGTAAAATGCTGACTAAATAAATTATTATTTATTCATACAAAGAAACATTGTATAATTATTAAAATGAATAACTCTATGTATTAACGTATTACAAAATCAGATGAAGACCATATGAAAATACTTTGGAGAGGAAATTTCTGAAAAAGTGATTTTTAGACTGTCCATGGTTTACATTTGTAAGTCATCACATCTTGATTTAGGTTTAACTACATAGGCAAATTCTCATTTGTTTAATCCTATTACCTAAAATCCCTGGGAAAGATGTTGAAGTTGAAACAGGAGGAAGAGATTGCTTCAGGCCAAAAAAGTCCCAGCAAACATCATGAGATCTAGAGCTAACCTCTGAGTCATGGTTTCATGGGAACTATTAAGATATCCAGCTATAGCTCCAGGCTTTACAGATACGGAACTGGAGGTCCAAGAATATTTATGGAACCAGTCATAATTGATGCTCATTTGCATAGTATATAGCATCTTAACAAATTTTCAAAGCCATATACTTCAAAGCAATTTTAATTTGACTTCAAAGCAATTTTAATTTGACTTTAAAGCCAGTATCATATGTATAATTCATGGAATGCTTTGCATTTTGCCATGAAATGATATTAATATCTTGAAGAAGAGCTGTTTAAATGATCAGAGACTTGTTGTTCATAATTACAGGTTATTCTGAACAAAATGGCAACAGTTTTTTGTACACTGTCCAAGTTGCTATGGCTGTTAAAGAGATTTCTTTTATGAATAACAGTGATAAAGTAGAATCTCAAGATCACCAAGTTATCTGGAAATATAGAAACCTATGCTTTCAAGGCACTTATAGAAGTAATTCTAGTCTAACCATCTGCTTCCATTCAGGACCACAAATAAACCTTCAAAACCACAAGGCAGATCATTTATTCCTTGAAGACTGGGACTTCCCTCACAGAGTTTAATACATAGTCTTGCACTTAATAGTTGTTCAATAAATATTAGAATTAATTAATTATTTGAGGAGAGTGGTCCAAGAGCATGGTCTCAGGAATGAGACAGACTGGATTCCAATCCTGGCTCTTCTACTCACTAGCTGTGTGACTTAGAGCAAGTCAATGTTCTCATCTATGGAGAAACTATACTCCCCCCAGGCTTTGCCAACATTTTTCAGTGCCATTTTGGGCACACGTGAATTCTCATTAATAAGGATCATGCCAGTTTTACTGGCTCATTTTCCCCACATGCTAGTTTCAAAACCTCAGTATCCTGTACACTTCTCCCCAGGTGTTTCAAGTTTGCTCCTTCTGGGTACTACCTTGCTCCACGGGCACTGCAGCTCTCCACTGTGCCCTACTACTCCCCTGGGTTCCAGCCTTGCTTCTGTCTACAGTGGATTCCTGAGTAACACTAATACTCCACATGAGACAGTAAGTCCCTGGTGCTAACTCTACCTGCCGCCACTAGACCTCTTGCCCTGGCAGCAACCTCTGCTGCTCCTCTAGATGCCATCCCAAACAACTGCACTCGGGGGCTCAAAGTTGCTTGGGGATTTGAAGAGAAGAGGTTCCCCTCCCCTGGGCAGTACTTTCTGTTAGAGTTTCCAAAAACGTGATGATTTTGTGTGCCAGTGACAGAGCTCTTTCATTCTCTCCTTCCTTCTTTTCCCTTTTTCTTCTCTCTCCTTCTCTTTCTCCATCCTTTCCTCCCTGTCTGCATCTCATTCTCTCTTTTTCTTCTTCCTTTCCTTTCCTTAATTTACAGACCACCCACTTTCTGTAAGACTAAGCCTTCCATAGAGGCTGTTCTAGAAGTTAATGAAAAGTGATAAATCTCATATTGTATTCAGAATTCCTTTTCTTCTTCTATTTATAACTTCTGCTCAATATGTTTGGCTCTTCCTTCCCTTAGAAAATTGCTCTTCGCAGAACACACTTCAGCCTCCGTGAAAATAGAACTGTGTTGGCCCATATAACCAGTTTGCCTTATATTCTGACATGATTGTAGACAGCCTATGCTCAAAGTGAAGTCCCCATCAAACACAAAATAAATATAGTCATACCCAAATTATAAGACTTGTGATCTCTTACAACCTTCTTAACAGGGTTGTTGGAATTTTAAACCAATTATACGGAAAGCAGTCAGTAAATGTTAGCTATTAGTACTAATAGTAGTAGTATATGGTACTTTTTATTATATTAGTATGATTTAATTAAGATGATTGTTACTTAGTATCTTATGTTCAATATAAGTTTCTTTTGATACATTTTAAAATGTATCAATGTATTATATTTTTTAATATTTAGTTTCTTACTGCATCCTTTTCTATCCTGGGGAAAATAAGCAAATTCTGCTCATCTATATTCAAGTTAAGGACTTTTAAGGGAGTTACTTTCTAATCCAAAATTTTTACAAAAATTTTAACTGTAACTTCTTGGCTATGAAAAAACTTAAAAGTAAATTGTTTGTTTGAAAAATGAAAAACTAGCATGGGGATTTAATTAGTTAATAAATATATACCAAGTGTTATCTGCCCAGAATTAAACTCAGTACGGTAGGAGAAACAGAAGAATTAAAACACCTGAGGCCAGTCCTTCTAAAAAATATAGGACAGGGCTTCCCTGGTGGTGCAGTGGTTGAGAGTCCACCTGCCGATGCAGGGGACGCGGGTTCGTGCCCCGGTCCGGGAAGATCCCACATGCCGCGGAGCGGCTGGGCCCATGAGCCATGGCTGCTGAGCCTGCGCGTCCGGAGCCTGTGCTCCGCAACGGGAGAGGCCACAGCAGTGAGAGGCCAGCGTACCGCAAAAAAAAAAAAAAAATATATATATATATATATATATATATATATATATAAAACAGCTAAGATTAAATTTAAAAATAATAATAAGAGCTAACCCACATGGTAATTAAAAGTCTACAATAAGATTTCAGGGAAAAGGTATATTAAGAAAGGCTGAATTAGTCACATACACTTTAATGGAGAGAATAGGAAGAAGTCAATGAATGAATTTAACCAGGAAGAAGAGGAAGCACGGGATTGTAGAAAATGGCTAAAGATTCAGAAAACCTGCGTTCTGGTTCTGATCACAACTTTATTCAGTTAGTGAGACTTTCAGAAAATTACTTCAATCTCATTATTATCTCCATTATTATCTCCATTATTATCTCTTATTTCAGTTATAAAAATGCATTACCTCATTTTTAAAATGAGTTGCACAAAATTATTTTAAAGTATTTTCATAGCCTTAAAAATTCCATAGTTATGATTTCAAAGGGTTGATATCATTTGAGTTTATTTTTGTACCACAATGAAATTAAAATAAAACTTGATAACAGAAGAATACCTAGAAAATGTTTGATAGTTAAGCAACACACTTGTTAATAGTCCACTGGTCAAGGAAGAACTCACAATGGAAATTTTAAAATTTGTGGGGTGCAGGTAAAACAAAACCAAGAGGGAAGCTTACAGCATTAATTGCTTATATTAGAATGGAGGAAACGTCTCAAGCAATGAGAGTTCCTACCTCAATAAAGAAGAAAAAGAGCAAAATAAACCCAAAACAAACAAAAGGAAGGCTATGATAAAGTTAAGAGCAGAAGTTATTTAAATTGAAAACAGGACAATAGAGAAAATCAATGAAAATGCTGGTTCTTTGAAAAATATCAATGAATCAGTAAAACTCTAGCAAGATGACAAAATAAAAAGAGAGAAGACACAAATCATCAATGTCAGGACTGGAACCAGGGATATAACTACCAATCCTCAGCCATTAAAAAGATAGTAAGGCAATACTACAAACAACTTTATGTTTATAAATGAAACAATTTAGGGAAAATGGACCAAGTGCTCAAAGATCACAAACTACTCAGACTCAACCAAGATGAAATAGATAATCTGGAAAGTTCTATAACAATGAAAGAAATCAATGTCATATTTTTTAAAAGCTCTCCAGAGCCAGATGGAGAATTCTACCAAACATTTGAAGAGCTAGCACCAATTTTATATAATCTCTTCCAGGAAATGGAAGAGGAAGAAAACTTCCAAACTCATTTTATGAGGCAACTATTACCCCCAACACCAAAACTATACAAAGACAGTATAATAAAAGAAAACTACAGACCAATATCTTTCATAAACTTAAATGTAAATATTCTCAATAAAATGTTAGCATATTGAATCCAATAATATATAAAAATAATGATATGGCATGACCAAGTGGGAGTTATTCCAGGTATGCAAGGCTGGTTCAACATTTGAAAATTGATCAATGTGACCCACTACATCAGCAGGCTAGAGAAGAAAAATCACATGATCATATCCACTGATACAGAAAAAATATTTGATAATATAAAACACCCATTGACAATAAAAGCTCTTAGTGAGTAAGGAATAGAGGGAAACTTTAAATATTTAAGGAGAGACAGATAAAAGGTAAGGGGATGGGAAAAAATATACCATGAAAACAATAAAAATAAGACAGCTGGCATGACTATATTAATATCAGGCAAAGTAGACCAAATGAAATACACAAGAATGTTCAAAACATCTTTATTCATAATAGGAAAAAAACTAGAAAACCCACATGACCATTAACAGCAGAATGAAAAAATTAACTGCCGTATATTCATTCAATAGAATACTAACAATAATAAAAAAAGAACAAGCTACTACAATGCAACAACACGTATTGTATGAACATGAACAAGCAATAACATGCATTGCTATAGACAATAACATAGATTGTATGATTCCATTTATATGAAGTTCAAGAAGAGGCAAAACTGTGATAATACAAGTCAGAATAATGATTACCTCACAGGTATCAGCAGGAAGAGGCACCGGGAGTCTCCTAGGTAGCTGGAAATATTCTATATCTTGATCCGAAAGCCAGGTTGCTGGGTGTATATACTTACATTAAAAATCATCAAGGTATACACTTAAAATGCATACATTTTGCTGTATGTATGTTATAACTAAAAATATTTTAAAAGTGAGTAAAATTTTAAATTAAAAACTCAGTTAATGCTATAACATTTTGAGTAAATGAGATATGAGTCATTGCTAGAAAGTTTGATTCTACTTGGGGGAAAGTTGGTGTTAAGAGGTGGTGGGAACAGTGGTTGAGGGATAGAAAATTGATGGTTTTCTTAATCTATCAGCAGTTAAGTTATTCTTTTAGTTTATTTTAAAAATAGATTAAATGAATGACAACTACTTTATTAACTCAATTTCTCTATTATTTTAAAAATACTTTAGATCAGGCCAATGCAGTGTTGAGGCCAAAACACCTGTACACCAGGGGGAAAAAATAGAGTTTTAGAGAATTATTAACAGAGTAGCTATTCCCCAAAGAATGTGAGCTAGCTAACTAATGATTTTTGAGTGCTTGTAAAATACCTTTGTTTCATGCAATTTCATAAAGCTGAATTAAGCGTCTTACAGAGTGATAGAAAAGAGAACTCATCCATTTAATGACATCTGGATCAGCTGGAACATCTGGGTTGGATGTTTAAAATAAATTTGAAATCAGAAAATGTTTTGTTTTTTATTCCAATCCTGTTTCATTTACTACATTGGGGAAAGAGCTTAGGCGACATCTGTTTCCTTAAAAATTGGAGAAGAGTGCATATAGACAAAACATATAATCATAAACAGACGAGTCAGGAGACAAAGACTCTTCTGGTATGAAAAGGGAATGATATGAAGCAGTAAAAACTAGAGGGATCTCCGAGCAAGAAGATTTGCTTTCAAGAAGAATCATAGCAGGCAAGGAAATACTCTACAAAGAATGATAATGGCATACAGCAGATCTCCAGAACTGATTCATCTTAATTTTGTCTCCTTTGACTGATGGCTCCCAATTTCCTCATCCTCCCAGTCCTGGGAACCACTATTCTACTCCCTGGTTTTACGAGTTGACTATTTTAAATTCTTCATAAAAGTCGGATTATGCAATAAGCAATAATGTATTGTAAACTTAAATTTTACAAAAAGGTATGTGTTATGTTAAATGTTCTTACATCAAAAAAGAAAATTAAAACATTGTAAATAAATAAAACTGGCAAAAGGAAACTTTTGGAGATGATGGATAAGGTTAAGGCCTTGATTATGGTGATGGTCTCCTAGGTGTATACTTATCTCCAAACTCATCATCAAGTTGTATACATTAAATATGTATAGCTTTTTGCAAGTTAATCATACCTCAATAAAGTGGCTTTAAAAAAATAATGGGTATGCATAAGAAAAAACAATCCTTCATTCTTACATGGCAGCAAATAGTCAAGGTTTACTACAGAGTCATCAAAAGTCTTGAAAGATCACTGGGGACTTCCCTGGTGGTGCAGTGGTTATGAATCCGCCTGCCAATGCTGGGGACACGGGTTCGCCCTGGTCTGGGAAGATCCCACATGCCGCGGAGCAACTAAGCCTGTGTGCCACAACTACTGAAGCCTGTGTGCCTAGAGTCCATGCTCCACAACAAGAGAAGTCACCTCAATGAGAAGTCTGTGCACGGCAAGGAAGAGTAGCCCCTGCTAGCCGCAACTAGAGAAAGCCTGCGTGCAGCAATGAAGACCCAATGCATCCAAAAAATAAATAAATAAAATTAATTAATTAATTAATTTTAAAAAACAGAAAAATCTCTGGAGTACAATTATAAATGATTGTCTTACATTTCAATATAAAGGGCATATAAATAGTTTAAACAATAAATTCTTCTATATTTTAATGTTACAACTACTAGCTACAGAAGAGGTTCTGGTATAAGGATCTCATTCCTAATTGTGCTAAAGTACATGAAGCCTGGAATTCCATGGTTATGCAGTAATTCCATTAAGCAGCTCATCAATGAAGTCAAGGATTCAAACCCTTTCCATCTTTCCAGTATGCCATCTTCAGCTTACCTGCTTGGTACTTACATTTGCTGTCATGGTTACAATGTGGCTGCTACAGTCTCAGACTTATAGACACAAATTTGGCTGAACAAAATAAGAGTACTTCCTCTAGGCATCATTTTTTGGTTGTTGAAGAAGAAACAACAGGTTCCTCCTCAGTCCCCTTGATTAGAATTAAGCCACATCCCCAAGTTCTTTACAAGAGGAGGATGGGCAGGAAGGGAAGTATCTGATATTATCAGCCTTCCTAATAGGAAGAAAATTCTGTTATCAAGGAACAGAGTTGAGGAGGGAAAATAACTCTTGGGAATACGACTGCTACACTCTCACTTAAAAATTTGAAGAGTAGGGTAAGTGAAAGAATATAGTTGAATTGATAGGCATAGCTATGATATCTTACAGAATTTATTAGAATCCTCACTCTGCACTGTCAACTAGTTCTGTAAGCCTAGGCTAGCCATTCTGATCCTTAGTTTGCTCATACATAAAAAAGATTAATCATGTATATGTTGTAAAATTCATATAAAAATTAGACATAAAGGATATAGAAGCCTTGTGTGTTATCTGATCCATATAGCACACTGAATAAATGATACCCATTATTATATTAAAGCAACTCTGTTAGCACATGAATATTACTAACAGGATAGGGTTTCTGTTCAACTATACATTTAAATGTTTTCTTATTCTTTATAGGTTCATCTTCACATTCTTTTATTCCTTTATTTCCAGGGCTAATGTTTTTTACAGACTGACAGGAATTTTAAAATGAAATTGTTTAGTGATATAGAAAAATGTTTATAAAGTAAGATCAGTTAATATTAAAATCAAAATGTGTCCAAACATTAGTGATAGAGATTCACAGCCTCATTTTACTAAGAAAGGACCTCATACACAGTAGGCATGTAATAATCACAAGTGAATGTATAAAGCCTAGTGAGGTAAAGTGAGTTTCCTATGTAAAATGTTATTAGCTGACTTCTTGTGTATACATGGTGGCATTAATTAAAAATTCTTCCCTCTTACTCTTGGAAATCCCCTTAGATCTTCAAACCACTTTTTTTAAAAAAAAATGAAAACTGCAAGAAGCTGAATTTTCCAGTAGAGACCAGGGCTACTGAAAATAGCTGAGGTTGAACAGGGAAATCAAGAATTATAAGGAAAGAAGTGGAGAGAAGATACACCCAAAGATAATTTGCAGGCAAGAAAACTCATTAGCTTCAGATATCAGCAGGCCTAGAAAGTTACATTTCTTAAAGGTAAAAGACACCCAGTGAAGTGCAATAGCTGTTGACAGGAGCATTCCTGAGCTCTTTTTGGTTTTTAAGGAGGTGGAGGAAAATGGCAAATTCACACAGGCAGCCATGTTTTCAGGAAGCAATCTGACTCTGAGGCAGTGAAGGAAGAGGAGGCTTTATGTCGATTAATGTGACTTTCTCCATTGTCTGAGAAGAAACAAAGGCACCATAACTTACGCCAGTGCTGATGAACAAGTATAAGCAAAATATGCTGTTTATACATTGTAATATTATGCAGTCTAGAAAGGAATGAATTACTGATTCATGCGCCAATGTGGATGAGCCTTAAAAACATTGTGCTAAGTGAAAGAAGCCAGACACAAAAGGCCACACACTATGTGATTCCATTTATGTGAAATGTCCAGAATAGGCAAATCCAAAGAGATAAAAGGTAGATGAGTGCTTGTCTCCAGCTGGAGCAGTTGGGAGGGAGGAATTGGGGAATGACAGCTAATATGTGTGCAGTTTCTTTTTGTAGTGATGTAAATGTTCTCAAATTAAATTGTGATGATTGTGCAACTCTGTGAACATACCCCAAACACCTATACTATACACTTAAATGGATAAATTTCATGTTATGTGAAATTTATCTCAGTAAAGATGTAATAGGAGGGAAGCTTTTATTTAGCAGGTATAACTGCTCCTACAGCCTTTCCTTACCCCCTCTCTTCCCAGTCTTTTTGGGCTAGACCAAGGGTAAGGGCACTTGGTAGGCCTTCTCTTGATAGCTTAGAGCAAGAGGCGAAAAGCTTTGGAAGGTGTCAAATGTGTTATGTTGCTGTGTCTAAAATATGGTGTTATTTCTGTGACTGTCTTTGGAAATATACTTGACCCTTGAACAACACAGTTTTGAACTGCGAAGGTCCACTTATACACTGATTTTTTTTCACTAAATACATGTACATACTGTAAATGTATTTTCCCTTCCTTATGATTTTCTTTTTTTCTCTTTTTTTTTTGCATTACGCGGGCCTCTCACTGTTGTGGCCTCTCCCGTTGCGGAGCACAGGCTCTGGACGCGCAGGCTCAGCGGCCATGGCTCACGGGCCCAGCCGCTCTGCGGCATGTGGGATCTTCCCGGACCGGGGCACGAACCCGTGTCCCCTGCATCGGCAGGCGGACTCTCAACCACTGCGCCTCCAGGGAAGTCCCACTACGATTTTCTTAATAACATTTTCTTTTCTCTAGTTTACTTTATTGTAACAATACAGTATATAATACATATAACATACAAAATATGTATTAACCGTTAATGTTATCAGCAAGGTTTTCAGTCAACAGTAGGCTATTACTACCAGTTAAGTTTGGGGGGAGTCAAAAGTTATACGTGGCTTTTCGACTGCACGGGGATAAGCGCTCCTAATCCTCTTGTTCAAGTGTCGACTGTACCTTTATTAAATGTACTATGCTTGTGCCTCCTATTGGTTACAAATCTTGGCCAAACTTGTCTCATTGTGGTGTTGATGATTCTAGTCTACACCCATAACTGTATGTATGTGTTGCACAGCAGTCTGAGGGCTCACGTGCATTTCCATCCCCACCTAATGCTCATCACTTCATTCCTGGGATCGCCCTGTTTTTAGCATCAAACCTCGTGCTTGACCAGGGTTGGGTGATGTAAATCGTAAACCATCCTTAAGATTGTGACATAGAGCTTGTTTCTGGACTTTCTCTTAGAGCTTATGGGTCTCAGTGAGACTGTTTTGAACATGAAATAACGAAAGAACCTTTTTTTTTTTCCTGGATAACCTCCAGTATTATGTCAAGTCCTACTCAGAAGTATAACTTCTCTGGGGAATGCTTCTTTGATGAAAGACTTGCCCTGAGACTGGTCCTCCTGAGTACCTTTATATCAATGGTTCTCCATATCCCACAGCTCATGTGCTTATGAGTTGGGTCTAGACTGATCATTTTTAGAAACTAGTATAAACTATGTCAAATATATTTTGAGCTTCTTGTATTACTCTGCCCAGTTAGCACAACTCTCTTCTGCTGGTTTCTCTCTTTCATTCCTTGTTTCCTTAAGCCTGTACAATAGGATAAAAACGTATACCTTGGAGTACAGTTATGTCTGATGACACGTACATGTATACAAGCAACTAAAATTATAGATGCTGGGGTGGCAAAACTCCAGCCAATGCCCAAGATGTTCGTAGCTGCAAAATGTTAGATAAATTAGAGTGAGAGTATCATCGCCTCTTTCCTAAAAGTTCCCAGACACCATTCTTTCTCAAAAATGAGGTTTCGACGTATTTGAGAAAAAAATGAAAAATTTTTAAAAAGCTCTTTCTGCTAGAATAAGACAAATGGCTTTGGAAGAGGTACTCTTAGGACAATTAGAGTGAGTAATGTTAGAGTCATGAAGACAAAGAGAAGCTACATTCAGGGCCATGTGTCCAAATAATTCTGATTGTTTAGACCCCAACCTTTTTATTTCCTTTCCTGGGGTGGCCCAGACTCATGGCTGGGGGGTATGCATCTGGTCCCTACCCAAGTTATATTACCAAGTTTTCCAGGAAAGGGAAAGGAGGTCTGGAAAAGCAGATATAAGAACAATTAGCTCATTGATACATTTTATTTTATTTGTCTTTTCAGAAGTCCTCTACAATCTTGTTTTTAAAACCTGGTATTGAGCCCTATACCAGATGCTCTGTGAGACAGACATTGATGATACTTCTACCCCTGAGGGATGGTTTTAATCAAGTTTTATCCTGCTAGCCATCTAATATTAATTTAAAATTTCCCAGTGCCCCAAGAATAAGGGCAGGATTCATCATTAAGATTTCTAAGAGGCATCTTAGCTGAGCTGCTGATAAATGAAGCCCAGGTCCTTTCTCTAAAGCCTCTCTCCCTACCCCTTGCCTCTCAAGGAGAGGCTGGCTTATTACTGCAGAGTTCTGTCCATTGATTGGATCAGCATTAACTTCTTCAGTGCCGGATAATGCCACACTTGGAGTATCTTCCTTGCTTCTTTCTCTGGGCTGGGTCCCTACTGGGACCAAGGGAATCGACAGGTTGAGCATGGGGCAGCTGGATTCAGTGGGTAGACTGGCATCCCCTGGGTGACAAGCAGTTCTTTTCCTGTTTGCTCCATCAGACATCTAACATTTTCCCTTGTTAATGAGGTGGACCCCCAACTCCTCCACTGTGATTTTGTTTCTGCACATTTTCTAACTATCAGGCATATTAGATCAAAGAAAAGAAGAGATGAAGATGCTTATGAGGCAGACTGGAGAGGACACAGCTCCCTGCAGTGCGGCTTTGATCCAGACACTATGTGGTCCCTTGTTGGAGTCACTGGCTACAGTATTTGAATAAATTTTGAAATGCTGTAAGCGATTTTTGTTAATAAAGGCAAAGAAGCACACAAATCAAAATTTTCAGATTGGAACACAAAAGATACCTTAAACAAAAGGATTCATAGCAGTTCAAAATAACGGAGGGGAACAAAAGTATACCAGATGAATGTTAACACACGGAAAGTGTGTCTGTGACTCTTAATATCAGCAAGGTGGAAATATGGCACAAAATATCAAACAACAAAATGAGGGGCAGTTTATAATGCTACAAGATATACTTCATACTCAATATGTTATGAATACTTACAAACCAAATGCTGTAACAACAATCATAAAAGAAACAAGATACAAACAGAAATACCCAGAAGCACGAGCAATAGACAATTGTAATGCAACTCACTCAGACTATGATGGATCAATGGTCCAAAAATGAGTGAGAACTAGAAACACTAAATAACCTAGTAGTTTCTTCATGTTTTATCCAAATACTTTTAAAAAATGGAACTTCTCATCAACTACGTGCTTATCCTGAGATACATGTCATACCAGAAAAACAGGATAGACTCCTGACTTCATTATTGTTGTCTGACTTACCAGTTTGCAAAATAATGGGTGGTTCATCGAGCATCTTCCAAAGGTGATTGACCCCATGATTTTGTTTTATTCTATTATGAACTCATGGTTTTAAATATGCTTGATGTATTTCGATCCAGTAAAGGTATTATTCACACTGACATTCAAATTGTCCCATCTTTGTTCACTAGGAGCATTTTCAAGTTGATTCCTGAGTCCTTTCCACATGATAACAAGAATCTTTAACCTCTCCTTCAATTTCTGATATGACAGGATGACTCAGATTTACTGAGTTACCTCTCACCCACGGTTGGAACATAGTCATTTCATCAAGGAGAACTGGTTCCTTTGGAAATAGATTTTAGAGATAAAATCTGCATTCTAAGAGCAGTCAACGTTTCTAGGCCTTTTCGGTGGTCAAAATTATATAAAATATGATATATATGTAAATATAATATATAAATATATAATATAATCATGTATATTTAAAATAAATCATGAGTTCGTATTGGAATTTCAAGCTCAAATTTACAGAAGAGGGATTTTACTTAGCTTTTCCAATCTCATATTTTTATCTGCTTTTTCCCACACCTAAAATTCTACTTTCTAAAATCAACATAATTACCCATTTAATACACACATAGCAGTCTCAATACCAACAATACCAACACTACCACCAAAGATATGATTACTGAAAATAGTTTATAATTTTGGGGGGCTCTCTTTGACCTTACAGTCCATCCACTGGTGATATATAGTCAAATTAAGGTATTTTAGAGTCATTTGAAATAATTTCTCTTCTGTGCAGTTTGCCAACTTGACATACTATTGTGTTCCTTTGCTTCATTTTGCTTTGCTTTCAGTTTGTAGGGATGATTTTTAAAATTTTTATTCTGTTTTATAGTTATGTAACATATTTACATGGTTTCAACGTTAAATGTACAAAATGTGGTATACATATATGTGTATATACATATATATATTAAATTTTGTGTGTCATGATTTCTTATATATTTTCTAGAAGCTTAGTTGTTTTTTTTTAAACATCTTTATTGGAGTATAATTGTTTTACAATAGTGTGTTAGTTTCTGCTTTATAACAAAGTGAATCAGCTATACATATATCCCCATATCTCCTCCCTCTTGCATCTCCCTCCCACCCTCCCTATCCCAGCCTGCTAGGTGGTCACAAAGCACCGAGCTGATCTCCCTGTAGAAGTTTAGTTTTGATCTTGGTTTTCCAGGACTCTCAGTGGTTCTATGAGCTGAGATACTGAATGTCTTTTTAATAAACTCTTTTTTTTTTTTTTTCCTTAGTCTACTAGGCTTGGCTACTGTTGCTTTCAACTAAGAAGCTTAACTGGTACTGCAGGAATAGCTGTTGGATGGGCAACCGAGTCCATTTGCAGATTGATCTACACTTCCTGAGACTAATTTTGCATGAACAAAATCTCAATATGTCGATTTGAAAGTTATTAAAGTGTCTATTACACCTTTACCACCCTCCTACCTTGTCCTATATTCATGTAACTAAGAGACACCACACAAGTGCTTTGCCACAAAATAGACATGGGAGAGGCTGGCATAAATTTTAGGTATCCACCTCGGTTGGCATTCTGTATCATTTCTGCCTTACTCTGTTATGTACAGTCTTATACACATTTCAAGAGGATTGTTGTATTCTCTGAGGCCTGTTCATGACTCTGCTCCAAAGGAGGTTGAGAGGCTTATATTCTCAAGAGTCTCCACTTAACTGTGTTGTGACCACCCATGTGCTCTTGGAGAGTGATTCCCTTTATGATTATAAAACACACAGTGCAGTGGCGTCCATCCTCCTTGCAGAATGCAGTGACCTCTGATCTAAATGGAATATCACTTCCTCTGTTTGAGTCCAGTGTAAGTCTGAATTGAGACGTTATCACAGAGAAGTAGTTGAGAGAGAGAGAACTTCCTCTCAACTATGCTTGAGCATACATGGTGCCCTGACAAAAGTGAGAGATTTGAACTTTGTGAATCTGTGACCTACTGGTGAAATATAGAGATGTCATATCAAAATAGCATCACTTGGCTCTTTTCCATGCTAAGCGTCTTAAAAGTTTCTAGACATTTCTGATCATGTTGTGTATTCTCTCCTTGTTCTTTGGCAGCAGAAACACCTTTTAACGTCTTTTCAAATTAGGCTAGCACCTTCCACACAATCTTAGTTTTTTATAGAAGATGGTATGCCTTAGGTTGTATTTTTCCAGTGTTCTGTAGAACATTTTCCTGTGGGCATTTGTAGGCATGTACCCAAAATATTCCAAATTCAAATGAATTTGGGAACTTCTACAGAGATTCACCCTGTAGAGGAAATCATGTAGCCCATGAGAATGTCAGAGCATTTCAGTCACAATGCTGCTCTCCAAGCATGGGTGCTAACATTCTTCATAGCTGTATTCCCCTAGAACATGGCTTGGAAGTAAAAACAGTGAATATTTACTGGGGGCGCAGTTCTTCAGTTTAGTCCTACACAGTTCCACAGCATCACTCAGCTAATCACACAATCCTATAAAGCTGGTATACCACTGTGCTATTCTACAGGTGAATAAAAAAAGGAGGCACAGCGATATTAAATACTTACTCGAGAGCACTTGGCTAAATATACATTATATAGTAAATGAAGGAGCCAGGATTCAAACCTAGACATTCTGAGTTTTGAGTCCATTCTGAACTACTATACTTGCTGCCTTCTAATGAAAATTGCTACCTGAGAAGTATCTCAATTATTCATATGTTTTTATAACACATCTCATAAGGTTAGTGAGGCTTCAAATTGTCTATTGTAAAGGATGCTCAACATCACTAATCGTTAGAGAAATGCAAATCAAAACTACAGTGAGGTATCACCTCACACCAGTCAGAATGGCCATCATCAAAAAATCTACAAACAATAAATGCTGGAGGGCTTCCCTGGTGGCCCAGTGGTTGAGAGTCCGCCTGCCGATGCAGGGGGCACAGGTTCGTGCCCCGGTCCGGGAAGATACCACATGCCGCGGAGCGGCTGGGCCCGTGAGCCATGGCCGCTGAGCCTGCGCGTCCGGAGCCTGTGCTCCACAACAGGAGAGGCCACAGCAGTGAGAGGCCCGCGTATCGCAAAAAAATATATTAAAAAAAAAAAATGCTGGAGAGGGTGTGGAGAAAATGGAACCCCTCTTGCACTGTTGGTGGGAATGTAAATTGATACAGTCACTATGGAGAACACTATGGAGGTTCCTTCACAAACTAAAAATAGAACTACCATACGACTCAGCAATCCCACTACAGGGCATATACCCTGAGAAAACCATAATTCAAAAAGAGTCCTGGGGGCTTCCCTGGTGGCGTAGTGGTTGAGAGTACGCCTGCCGATGCAGAGGACACGGGTTCGTGCCCCGGTCCGGGAAGATCCCACATGCCGTGGAGAGGCTGGGCCCGTGAGCCATGGCTGCTGAGCCTGAGCGTCCGGAGCCTGTGCTCCGCAACGGGAGAGGCCACAGCAGTGAGAGGCCCGCGTATCGCAAAAAAAAAAAAGTAATAATAATAAAATAAATTTTATATATATATATATATATATATATATAAAATTCATTTTACTTGCCTTACTGGGCCTGATAAAAAGTGCATCCTCATTCAACTAGCTGTGCATCCTTGGGCAAGTCCTTTAACATTTCTGAAACGCTTTTTTTCTCCATCTAGGAAATGAGAGGATTTTGCCAGATCTGGATGATCCTTGTCAGGTCTCCATGTCCACTAATGAAGTAGAAAGAAATCAGAGTATGTTGAATGATTCCTCTGATGTTTAAAACCATGAAAATCAAGTTACTAAAGCAGGGACTTGAGCAGATATTTGTACACCCATATTCATATCAGCATTACACACAGCAGCCAAAAGGGGGAAACAACCCAAATGTCGATTGACAGATGAAAGGATAAATAGAATGTGATATAAATATACAAAGAAATATTATCCAGGCTTAAAAAGGAAGGATAATACAACATAGAAAGCATTATACTAAGTGAAATAAGCCAGATACACAAAGGACAAATATTCTATGATTCCACTTATAGGAGGTACCTAGAATAGTCAGATTCATAGAGAGAGAAAGTAGAATGGAGGTTATCAGGGTGAAGGATAGGAGTTATTATTTAATGAGAGTTTCAGTTTGGGATGGTAAAGCATTTCTGGAGATTGATCATAGTAATTGTGCTCAGTGTGAATGTACATAATGCCACTGAATTGCACACACAAAAAGGGTTAAAATGGTAAATTTTATGTTATATATATATATATATATATATATTTAACCACAACAAAAAATAATTTTTAAAATGAGGTTACTACATTTATTTTACATTCTTAGTTTTATGAAAAATCCTTGTAAATACAATAGCACTACATGAATTTCAGTGATATTTACATGATTATTTTTATAAATTGCTAAAAAGTTTTTCTATGATATAATTTATGCCTAATGACATGTTAGGATGGTTTGTAAACTTTGACCTGTTGTGCCCTAAAAATTGGAAATAAGTCATAATGCATATTTCAATTGCTTCTCAAACTTGTCTAATAAGAAGAGCCACTGGAAATGATTCAAAATACTTATTACTGGGTCTTACCCCAAGCCACCTGAATCAGAATCTTCTGGGAAAAAGCTTGGGAGTCAATATGTTCATGAAGTCCCCCTGGTTGAATCCTATATTAGATAAGTTGGGAAATACATTTTTGAGATCAAATTCTGAGTTCAACTGAGACAGAAGCAGGTTACCAGCAGCACCTAGACACCCCTCAGCAGCACCTCTTACCCCTCTCCGTCCCTGGTCTGCCTGTCAGACCCCACCAGGTGACCGCTTCACTAATACTCTTTCTCGGGAAAGTTGATGCTGTGCTGAATAACTGCAAATATTTCTGCAACAATGGATGGAAAACTGTATTAGGAAGAGAACATCCTGATGTGAATAACTCAACAGGGGATTTGGGCAATTGGATTAAAAGAGTAATGTGATCAGTAGACAATGAATCTAGGATTAAACCAATAGCAGACTGACAGCTTAATTCACTTAGGCATCTCTTAGTATTTTACTAGGAACAAGTGCCCAGGCAAGCATTTTTTAAGCTGTATTCTAAATGCCAAGAAATTTGAAATGACAAATTAGTTTTAGGCCTGGTTGCAGAAATATGGATTGTTTTTTCATATTTTAGTCTTTTGGGGGAGACCTAATTTCTGAATCCAATTTATTTTTCTTCCTCTTCCCCCAAACTACTCTCACCGTTACTCTGGTGTGCCACATTTGTTCTCAAATGCAATCAAAGAATGGTAAAAGTGAGTAGGATAAGAGTTAAGACTAAAATGTAGAGAGTTTTACAAATTTACCATGAAACAAATTTTAAAAACGTGTTTACCATGTTTAACATGAAAACTTTATTATATTCCTACAATCTTTATTTC